>NC_056726.1:1800556345-1800838656 GCF_019279795.1 Protopterus annectens
GCCTGGCATGGTGGTGGACATCTTTTACACTGAGCTGCAGGAAAAATTGCACATGCAGGTCCTGGTCTGCTGTTGTCACTATTGTCATTATCCTTGTCATAGTCATCATCTTTGTCCTTGGAATATGACACTGCTGGTGGTGGTCTTGTGCATTATCATTGTCTTCTGATTAGCGAGTGTCTTGGGTCCCAGGCTCAGTCACATTTCACCACAGCAACAAAATATTATACATAATATGTATTAACCTAAAAAAGCACATACATACATACATGCATGCATGCAAATATTTCAAGGATGGGCATTAAAAGCCCTTCTAGCTTGCCAATATACCAAAACACTTGTTCTGTTAAGTGTCCAGGCTGTTCTTAAAAATATCTAAATTAGTGGTTGCTTTAATGTAATTTGGTAGTTTGTTCCACACATCAACTACTCTGTCAGAAAACCAATTAGTGCACTTCTCATTCCTATTGAATCTCCTACATAGGTTGTCTGATGATTCTCTAGTACATTTAGATAACCCCAAACATTCACAGAGGTAGTTGTCTCTAAATGTCATATATACTTGAATAAGATCTCCTCTTAGATATATATAAGATACACTGTACAAGTTCAGATATTTTAGTCTTTCATAATAACTTAAATTTTCACATCCATAGATGCCATTGGTATATTTCCACTGTACTCTTTCCTATTTACTCATACCAGTTTTCTTATAGGGTTTCCATATTGTTATTCCATACTCAAGTTTGGGTCTAATGTAACTAACAAACAACAACTTCATCATTTTTGATTTCCTAGACTTTATAAATCTTTTTATACAACCTACAGTTCTATAACTATCATTAACCAGGTGGTTGATATGATTAGAAAAACTCATAGCTGAATCTACCCATATAACCAGGTCCTTAAATGAGTCTACAGTTTCAATCACAGTGTGCTGTATTTAATATTCACCTTTCAATTTATGTCTCCCAAATCTCATATGCTTAGTTTTTTATGTATTTATCAACATATTCTTCTCCTGTGCCCAAATGGTCAATTTCGTCAAGTTATTTTTGCCTTATCTGTAACACATGTAATCAGTTTACCAAATTGCAGGTTGTCTGCATATAGACAGTAGAATACCTCAGATGACAAAGTTAGGCCTGAAAGATACAATCTAAACAAGTAAGGAGCTAGGACAGAGCCCTGTGGGACACATTGACTGTAACCAAGGATTTCACCTGTCCAGTTGCTATATGATACTTACCATGTCCTATTTGTAAGCCACACAGCTACCCATCTTATCAAGAGTAGATCAATACTTAGTTGTACTAATTTATTGATCAGTGTTTTGTGTATGACTCTGTCATGCAGAAGTTAAATCTATATAAATTACATCACAGCACAATTTTTCATTTATAGCTGTTATTATATTGTTATAGAACATCATATTACAGGTGGTAATAGATCTGTTTTCAATATATACATGCTAATATATGGTTTCAAGTCCCAACTTATCCAGTTCTAACAATAATTTATCCAATATTACCGTCTCCATTATTTTTCCACAGCATGAAAGTAGACTTAATGGCCTATATGACTGTTGGTTTGTCCTACATCCCTTTCCCTTAAATACACGTTTAATAAGCACATGTCTCCAATCTTGAGGAATGTCCACATATTTATATGCCCTAGTGAATAATAGATATAATGATACCATAAGTTCTTGCTGAAGTGTTCTCAGGTCATTGTTACTAATTCTTTCTCCTCCCTGTGCTTTGTTTGGATCCAGTGTGTGCAGTTCTTTTTCAATATAATCTGATTTGATTACAGTAACTGGGGTTACATAGATGTCACTAGGACAACCTAACACCCTAATAATGGGCGATTTCAACCACCCTACCATTAAGTGGGAAAATTACTCATGTACCAACTCTTGTGCTCAACGTTTTCTGGAATTCATAAATTCCAATGCCATAGATCAACTTATCCACACCCCCACCAGGGGCAGCAATATCCTAGACCTGGTTATTACCAACATGGGCAACCATTGCTCCACACCAGAGGTCAATTCCTCGTTGGTCAGATCCGACCATAAGCTAATCACCCTAGACATCCACATCCCTCCCACACCCCCCATTAGGGAAACCACAGTAAAAAATTTCTTCAAAGCCAACTTTACGCTTCTTAAGACAGAAGTGGCAATAGAGGTATGACTGCTGAATCCTACACAAATGCACTTTATAAGCATTTACATGAGTGAATGGATTGTGCAATCCCTAACAGAACCAAGATGCTATCCTCCAAAAAAAGGAAGCCAATCTGGTTGTCCCCTGCCATAAACAAACTCTACAACAGAAGAAAGAAACTGTTGCAAAAAAGAGTAAAATCCCATGATTGGAGAAACTCCCTGGTCAGCTTCAGTAAGAAGCTGAGATCTCTCATAAAATCCTCCAAAGCTAGTTATGAAAACAAAGTCACCACTGACTCTAAAGACAACCACAAAGCATTCTATAGCTATGTCAAGAATCTCAATGGCAACACTCAGATCTGCTCTGAGTTACAGCACAATGGCACTAAATATACAGAACCAAAGGATATTGCCAACATCCTGGCAGATAGGTTCAGTGCTAACTTTACCCCTCTGTCATCCCCTAAAGGGTCCATCTCTATACCAGAAGAATGCAAAGTTCCTGTAATCACAGCTGCACAGGTAAAAAACACACTATCCAAAGCCAAGAACACAGCATCCATGGGACCTGACGACATCTCAGGCTGTGTTCTACATGAACTACAGAAGGAACTGGCACCCCACCTAAGTACCATGTTCAATCATAGCCTCATCTCAGGCTATGTGCCCACTGAATGGTGCACAGCGACAGTTATCCCACTCCACAAAGGGGGAGCCACCACAGACCCTGGAAACTACCACCCTATTAGCCTAATGAGCCTGGTCTGCAAGGCTATGGAGCGTATCATCATGGAACTTATAAACAATGACATTGGTAATCTCCAAACTCAGGACCCCACCCAGTTTGAGTTTTTAAAAGGCAGATCATGTCACCAAAGCCGTAGATGAGGGTAAGGTGGTTCACACAGCCTATCTAGATCTCGCCAAGGCTTTTGACACCATCCCCCCACTCTGGAATTATAGATAAACTCACTAAACTAGGTAGAAATCCCTATGTCACAAGATGGGTTGCCAACTGGCTCACTGACAGAACCCACACTGTGAAAGTAGCAGACTCCAAATCCAGCTTCAGACCAGTGACAAGTGGAGTACCACAGGGTTCAGTCCTGGGTCCTCTCCTGTTTGGTATCTACTTCGCTGAAGTACAGGCCAGCACAGAAGGTCTTTGGCTAACGAAGTTCGCAGATGACTGCAAACTAGGAGCCATAATCAAAACTCCAAAAGATGTGGACATCTTACTAAAGGGCCTTGCTGAGACAGATGCCTGGTGTCAAAGCCATGGCCTCAAGCTCAATGGCAAAAAATGCATTGTCATTCCTTTTAGTAAAAACTCAGTACCCATGAACTACCACATAGGTGGTAGTCTACTTAACACCAAAAGTGTGATAAGAGACCTTGGGACACAGGTGGACAGTAGTCTCTCCTTTGATAATCACATTGCCACAGTAGTCAGGAAATCCTTCTATGTGGCACACCTCATCACAAAAGGTTTCTCATCTAGGAAAAAAGAGGTCATTGTTCCCCTCTACTCATCACTCATTAGACCCATTATAGAGTACAATGCCCCTTTTGGTATGTACCTCACAAGACATCTACAACAACTGGAAAGGCCACAGAAATACGTCACAAAGAGGATTACTGGCCTCAAAGAGATGCCCTATGCAGACCATCTCAAAAAACTGCAGCTTTACTCCATTGCATATCGCCTACTCAGAGGTGATCTCTGCCTAACACACAAAGCTATGTCAAACCCAGAGCTTTTAGACATGCTCCACTTAAAGAAATCCCAATCCCTATGAGCTACACACTCTAGGGACCTAAACCTCGTCACCACAATAAACAGAACATGCTGGAGGGATAGATTCCTGTCCCAGAGACTTCCCATACTCTGGAACAAACTACCTATCTATATCAAACAAAGCTCCTCATTAGCACTGTTCAAGAAAAATCTTGATGATTGGATGGGAGTTAGGAAATTCACCCCGGGGATCACTTCTGTGGCTCTGCTCGACAGTGGCACAGGAAAATAATTGTCTTGGGTGGCAAAAGCCAGGTTACCTTTGGCTAGGTTTATATAGACCCTAGGGCCAATAGCCTAGTACCTACCTATGAACCTATGAACAACTTATTACCCCATTCATGGAGCCAACCTGTTCTGGATAAGATTTTGTAACTACATCTATAATCTGTTGTGTCTGAGAATAAATTTTAGAATATACACACAGTTTATCAATCTGTGTGTCTTTACTCCCACATCTTATGTATCTATAAAAATGTTTCCTGCTATGCTCAATATCTTTATATAAATTTTCTTCACATTGTTCCTGATCTTGTTTTACACTATGCTTAATCAGTTTGTCCAGCTTGTTTCAGTTTTTAAAGTTGTAGTTCGATCTCGCTTCCATTTCTTAAACTTTTTGTCTCTCACCTTAATCAAATATCTTGTTCTTATGGAAATATATCCTCAGATGATGTTCATCGTGCATACAGCTGCAGTCATAACAGTTGGGTTCTCCTGCCGTCAGGCGGGTCCTCGGTTGGTCGAATTCCAAAGTCTAGGTCCGGCGTCGGTTGTTGTCACTTCTTCCCTGACATCAGTGTGACAGGGGTATAAAGGAACCAGCCGACACCATTTTCTTCAGTCTTTCTTGCCGCGCGGTGCCCGAAGCAGAAGCAGTTCGCAAGTGCCGGTCAGCCAGCTCCTGAGATTATGAAAATTTGGAAACTGAAGTCTTCTTGAAAGCTAAGTACCCCGTTGGGGAAACTCTTCTTGCCTCAGATCGATGTCAGACAAAGTTAATAATTGTATTTCTTGTGGGAAGCAAATACCGCATAGGGATTTCCATTCCCTCTGTATACCTTGTTTAGGCCCAGACCACAATGTCTCGGTCTGTCGCTTTTGTGCTACATTCAACAAACGCACCATTAAGTGTCAGGCGGAGTTCGCCCAGCATTATTTTGGGAAAGCATTTAACTATATTATGTCGTCGGATACTCCGACTCCAGTTTTGTCTAAAAAACGCAAAGATAAGGACAGACACATGAGGTCCGCGGCCTCTACCGACACCACGCCAAAGCCGACTACACGCGGTCCGGTTCTCAGCGAGGCGCCTACGCAGCCCCTGACTACCAACGACACTTCTTTGGTGGTGTCTCCTGTGCCCGAGGTCGCAGGCTCCTCGGCATGCCCAACACATGTATCTATATAGGGGTAGTACACCCCAACTACAGATACCGAAGCCACTCTTGGCATTGAAACTCAGAATGTGGACAGGTCCACCTCCACTCAAGGTGTCTACAGACCTTCCTCTTCTTTCTCCATCAAGGCTTTCACTAAGTCTAAAGCAACCATGCACTCCAAGAGACAAGCTACACAGGGCCCATCTCCAGGCCCCATGCCTAAGAAACAGATGCTTAAAATGGCTGAGGATTTAATTACTCTTATCAGAGGTTCTCAGCCCCCACTGGACAAAAGGCCCAGAGTGGAGGAAGATTCCCCCTCCTCTGATCAGGGCTCCATTATTTCAGATACTCTGATGATCAGGAACATTCTTACTCCCCTTTTGAAGACTCTGATGTGGAGGAGTCCATCCCTTCTGTATCCCCCCCTGAGGATTACTCATTTGGGGAAACTTTGCATACCTTAAGGGAACACTTCCACTGGGAAGGCCAAGATTATTCAGATTCCAAGAAAAGGCTTAGGGAATTTCTCTTGCTACCTCTGCACAGGCCTCTGGCTATACCTCCTGTCTTGGACATCCTAGATGATGTTTACTCGGAGGCCTGCCTTAACCCGGACTCTCTACCTCCAGCTCCAGTTAAGCCTGACAGGTACTACAAGGTTCCTGACTCACACCAATTTCTATACAAAAGCCATGCTGCTGACCCAGAAACCATCTCACAGGGCCCCAAGGGAGTTAAGGCCTCCACTGCTAAAAATCCATTACCTTCCGAGAGAGAGATTCCAGATCCTTAGAAAGGTGGGGAAAAAAGGTATATACCTCGGCTACCTTAACCATGAGGGCCTTAAACTGTCAGTTCCATATGCTAAAATACCAACAGTTTTTGTTATCACAATTGAAAAGTAAAATGTCACAACCTGAACAACCAGACTTGAAGGAGTTGCAGGATTTGATGCATAGTGCAGAACAAGTGGGTAAGCATACCTTACAATGTGGTTTTGATGCTCTAGAGGCCTCATGTAGAGCTGCTGTTACAGGATCAGTCATACGTAGGCATGCCTGGCTCAAGGAACAAGCCTTGCCTGATCATGTCCAAGCTAAATTACTAGACATCCCACTTCAAAAGGATGTACTATTTGGTGCTAATGCTGAGGAGGTATTAAGGAAAATGGAGGAAAAGGCTAAATCAATGCAAACTGTGAAAGATTTTCTAAAGGTACAACCCCCACGTTTTAGTAGAAATTGGCCTTCCAAATACTGGTCCTTTCCTGCCATGGACAGACCCCAAAGAGGCAGATACAGGCACCCAAGGGGCAGAGGACAATCCCAAGGATCGTTTAGAGGCAGACAATGGCAAGCTCCTACACAAAGAGGTGGTGAGGATAACTCACAATCTTTCAGAAAGCAAACCCAATGACTTTCCCCTTTGCATGCCAAGCAAGTCTCAAATGGCAGCCCCCTTAGGAGGAAAGCTGACATTATTTTCAAAAAATTGGCATATTGTCACAAAGGACAAATGGATCCTGGACATTATAAACAGAGGCTACAAATTCCATTTTCACACCCTTCCAAAATGAGAGGCATGCCAAACCTGCCACACAATCAAAGGGCAGAGGCACAAAGGCAAATTACAGATCTCATAAACATGAAAGCTATTCAAGAGGTACCTACGCATGAACAAGGTCAAGGTTTTTATTCCAGGCTATTTCTGGTACCAAGGAAGGGAAAAGATTGGAGACCTATTTTGGACCTATCCATCCTAAACACATTTCTACTTGTACCAAAATTCAAGATGCTCACTCTACAGCAACTTCTTCCCATGCTGGGCAAGGAGTCTTGGCTGGTAACATTGGACCTCAAGGAGGCATACCTGCATGTCCCAATCAGACAAAATTGCAGAAGGTACCTCAGATTTCTTGCAAGTTCAACCCATTATCAATTCTCTGCATTGCCCTTTGGCTTATCTACTGCACCCAGAGTATTCACAAAATGCCTGGCATCAGTAATTGCCTACTGCAGACTTCAAGGGATACAAATATACCCCTATTTGGACGATTGCCTGATCCAAGTGGACAGCAAGCACATTCTTCTGAAACATCTGGCTTATGTAATAATGTTGTTGAACTCTCTGGGATACACAGTCAACAAAAAGAAATCAAGGCTAACACCCTCTCGGAAGATAATTTTCCTGGGTGCCAATTTGGACACAAACACCCAGATGGCCTACCTCACGCCAGAGAAGCAGGGGCAACTAATTCAATACTTCAGGGCACTAGCAAATTGCACCAGGCTGACTGCAAGGAAAATCCTGCAAGCTCTGGGATTCATGGCATCTTGCATCTTACTAATCCCATGTGCAAAGCTGCATATGAGGAAACTACAATGGTACCTGAAAAACATATGGTCTCAACACAGCCACAGTTTGGAAACAATAATACCACTAATTCCATGTCTGCAAAAGGAATTTCTGTGGTGGGCTCAAGCATGTCAAACAAACACAGGTCTTCCATTCAGCAAGCCTCAAGCAAATCAAGTCATCACAACAGATGCCTCGGACTACGCCTGGGGGGCGCACATGACAGATCAGTGCATTCAGGGCAAATGGTCCCAAAAAGAAAAGCACCTTCACATCAATCAAAAGGAAATGCTAGCAGTAATAAATGCTATTATAGCTTTCAAGGACCTTCTACAACCAGGTCAACTATTGATAAGAACGGACAACACCACAGTTATGTGGTACATAAACAAACAGGGAGGAACACATTCTTACCCCCTATGCAGACTGGCCATGTCACTTTGGAACATGGCCATGGACTTACAAATGGAACTACAAGCACAGTACTTGCCAGGCAAGGAAAACACGCTGGCAGACAACCTAAGCAGGAATATGACAGATCCACACAAATGGAAATTGCATCCAAAAGTTTACAGAAATAATCCAAGAATGGGGAAGGCCAGACAAAGATCTCTTTGCCTCCCACAAAAATCACCAATTGACAAAATTCTGCTCAAGGATTTTCCATCCAAAGGCCTGGAGAGTGGACGCTCTCTCTTTCAGTTGGACATCAATGACAGTTTATGCCTTCCCACCTCTTCCTCTGCTGCCCAAAGTTCTATTGAAAACCAGAGCAGACAGACCAAAGATGATTCTCATTGCTCCGGACTGGCCAAGGCAACACTGGTACCCACTCCTGAGGAGCCTGACGCATTCCCACCATGGACCCTGCCTCTAATGCCTCTTCTTCTGACTCAGCACAGCTTCAAAACTCTTCACAGCCAGCTAAAAACACTCAATCTAGCTGCATGGAAGATTCCTTAGCATCACAACAAGCCCTACTCTCCAAGGAGGTGCAGGATGTCATTTTGGAGGCCAGAAGGCCATCAACTAGAAAAGCTTACTCCACAAAATGGAAATGGTTTTGTGTCTGGAATGAGAAAAAGGGCCAGGATCCTGGAAAACTGAATTTACCTCAAATACTACAATATTTGGCTGAGCTGCTAAGCAGTGGACTTTCATTCTCCTCCATCAAAATCCATGCCTCAGCCATTTCTGCAGAATACAACACTGATCCACCTTTATTCTCTCACCCTCTCTTAAGACAGTTCCTCAGAGGGGCTAAGAATCTAAGACCTCCAAGGAAACAACCAATACCTGCTTGGGATCTTAATTTCATTCTGGAAAAACTGACCTTGCCTCCTTTTGAGCCAACTGCCTCATCAGATTTGCAATATTTGTCCTGGAAAACAGCTTTCCTTCTGGCTATCACCTCAGCTCGTAGAGTTTCAGAACTACAGGCTCTCATGGTTGTCCAGCCTTTTATCATCTTCCATCAGGACAGAGTTTCCTTATGAACCAACCCGTCCTTTATGCCTAAAGTGGTATCCAGGGTAGCTTTAAATCAGGCCATACATTTACCTACTTTTTATCCTAATCCTCAAAACAAAGGGGAGAGATTACTACATTCCTTGGACATCTACAGACAACTACATTATTATTTGGACAGAACAAAGCCTTTCAGAAAATCAGAACAGCTCTTTGTGTCCTATGCTGTAGGAGCTCAAGGAAAGCCAATTTCCAAACAGACAATCTCAAAATGGATAGCCCACTGCATACGCTTTTGCTATTCCTTTCATGGCAAAACTGTACCTACAGGCATTAGAACTCATTCCACCAGGGCCACAGCCACCTCTGCAGCTTTCCTCAGAGGAGTTCCTACCAAGGATATTTTGGAAGCAGCCACTTGGAGTTCTGTGCATACCTTCTCCAAGCACTACAACCTACCATTATACTCCAAATCTAGAGCAGGCTTTGCCACTGCAGTCTTGCAGGGCATTTTGGCTCCTCCTAGTTCCACCTAGTGCCTACCACCCCTTTCTTAGCTTTGGGATTCTACCCATCTGTTATGACTGCAGCTGTATGCACGATGAACATAGTACAGTTTTGTACCTACCATAAATGTAGATGTTTGAGTGCTAATACAGCTGCAGTCCAGGTTTTCCTCCCTCCTTCCCCTCTTGGGACAGGCCTATAGGCTAACACATCCTCATACAACCTGATTGGGGTATTCATTTATGATGTATTTGCTTGCAACTACTGTATTTTGATTATATTGCACTGCATTATTACACAAATTTATGTATAGCCTTCCTTCTGGGGGCACCTGACATCTGGGGCAAGAAAAACTGAAGAAAATGGCGTTGGCTGGTTCCTTTATACCCCTGTCGCACTGACGTCAGGGAAGAAGTGACGACAACCGACGCCGGACCTAGACTTTGGAATTCGGCTGACCGAGGACCTGCCTGACGGCAGGAGAACCCAACTGTTATGACTGCAGCTGTATTAGCACTCGAACATCTACATTTATGGTAGGTACAAAACTGTACTTTGTATGCCTAGATCCTGATGTTAAACATTTTTTGAGTTTTCGCACTCAAACAATTTCTCTTTCAAAACTTTCCACATTCTATCTTCAGTTTTTCCACTGAACACTTCACTCCAGTTAGTTTTACATAGTGACTATTTTGCTTCCATATAATCTGTACTTAACCTTCTTTGTATTGGTTTAGATTTTAGTTTGGCGGAGTTATCTAGCAGCAAATTAACCTTTATAACCCCATGATCACTGCACATCAATGGTGGTAAAACTTGACTTGAAGTTACAGTAATTTCTTTTGGAACACAAACAATGTCTAATATGTTCTGTCTCCTGGTAGTTTTTTTTTTTTACAATCTGAAGCAATTGTTGTTCCTGAATGTATACTGCAAATAATTTCCTTACTGACATTGTTGAGTCAATATTATTCCAGTCTGTTCTGGCAAATTTAAGTCCTCAGCTAATATTATTCTTCTATCCTGTGTTTCATGCAAGAAATGTATGAATTCCTCTAGGTTATCTGCACTTGACTTTGGCGGTCTATACACTCCAACAATTATTATATGTTCTAGGGTTGTCTTTATTTCACAGTTACACTGTCTATAGTATTGGTGTTATCACTGAACATGTAATAATCACAGGTGTCATAGATATCTTTAATCCCTATCATGACACCTCCACCAGATATTTTGTTACAGTGTCTGTTACAGTACAAACATTTATACCCTGACAGAACTGGTTTCCAATCATTGTTCTTTAACTATGTTTCACAAACAATAACAACATCAGTCTTACGGGAACATAGTAAATTTTCCAATAAAAAAACTATTATTAATGCTCCTAGCATTAACAACCATCAGGGGTGCATCAAATGTTGCTGTCTGTGAACTGTTAAATTTTTGACCTGGCAAAAATCCTGCCTAGTATTTGTCAAATATTGCAAAATATCTGCTGCAAAAATTCTCTTCCCTGATCTTGACAAATGCACTCCAGCCTGTCTGAGCACATGTGCCCAAAACTAGGCTTGGATGCTCTACACATTTCCATTTTTTTAAAATAGGACATTTTTTCCATGTAGGTATTTACCCCAAAAATCTTTTCATTCACAGTGACCTGACTATCCTTTCTATAGGTGATTTGTGAAAAATACGCCCTAACACCAGAACAAGCTATACTATCTAAGAGAGCTGTTAGTTCCCTTCTAACAGTCAAATAATCCTTGCAGATTACATCATTTGTACCAACATGAATAAAAACAGATCCATACTTCCTTACATTAAGGCATTCCAAGGCTTGTCTTACATCTTCTATTTTTGTTCCTGGCAAGCATAACATTATTTGATGTTCACTATCTTCTCTACAAATATAAGTATCAGTTCCTCTAATAATTGAATCTCCAACTACAAGAATATCTTTGCTGGCCAGCTCTGAAGAATTTTCAGCTTCTAATACAATAATATCTGCTTTATCAATTGTTGGGGATGCACAAGCCAGTGCATTTCTTTGTGCCGGACCCAAGCCCGGATAAATGGGGAGGATTGCATCAGGAAGGGCATCCGATGTAAAACTTCACCAAATTATTCATGTGGACAGCAGTATAGATTTACATACCAGATCGGTCGAGGTTTGGGTTAACAATGACCACCACCAGTACTGTTAGTCAACAGGGTGCTGGTGGAAATTGGGCTACTGTTGGCCAAAGGAGAAGAAGAGGTGGAAGGCATGGCTGAAGGCAGGAAGAGAGGAGAAAGGCTAGGACTGTGGTAGTGAGGGTCAGAACTTTGAATGTTGGTAGTATGACTGCTATAGGGAGAGAGCCAGCCAATATGATGGACAGAAGGAAGGTTGGTATATTGTGTGTGCAGGAGACCAGATGGAAGGGGAGTAAAGCTAGGTGTATCGGAGGTGGGTTCAAATTGTTTTATCATGGTGTGGATGGGAGGAGAAATGGCGTAGGAGTTATCCTGAAGGAACAGTATGCTAAGAGTGTTTTGGAGGTGAAAAGAGCATTGGATAGAGTGATTTTTATGAAGCTGGAAATTGATGGTGTAATGATGAATGTTGTTAGTGCATATGCTCCACAAGTTGGGTGTGCGATGGATAAGAAAGAAAAATTTTGGAGTGAGTTGGATGACTGTACCCAAGGGTGAGAGAATGGTGATTGGAGCAGATTTCAATGGGCATGTTGGTGAAGGGAACAGAAGGGATGAGGAAGTGATGGGCAGGTATGGTGTTAAACAAAGGAATGTAGAATGTCAGCTGGTAATGGATTTTGCGAAAAGGATGGACATGGCTGTGGTGAATACGTATTTTAACAAGAGGGAGGAGCATAGGGTGACATACAAGAGTGGAGGAGGATGCACACAGGTGGATTATATCTTATGTAGGAGGGCCAGTTTGAAGGAGATTGGAGACTGTAAAGTGGTGACTGGGGAAAGTGTACTTAGGCAGCATAGGATGGTGGTTTGTAGGATGATGTTGGTGATCAAGAATAGGAGGAGGAGTGTGAGGGCAGCACCAAGGATCAAATGGTGGAAACTGAAAAAGAGTAATTGTGAGGTGGAGTTTAAGGATGAGTTAAGACAGGCACTGGGTGACAGTGAAGAGTTACCAAATAGCTGGGTAATTACAGCAGGGCTAGTAAGGGAGACGGCTAGAAAGGTGCTTGGTATGATATCTGGACAGAGGAAAGATGACAAGGAGACATGCAGGTGGAATGAGGAAGTACAGGAAAGTATACAGAGAAAGAGGTTGGCAAAGAAAAATTGTGATTGTCAGAGAGATGAAGAAAGCAGGCAGGAGTATAAGGAGATGAGGTGCATGGCAAACAGAGAGGTGGCGAAGTCTAAGGATAAGGCATATGAAGAGTTGTATGAAAGGTTGGACACGAAGGCGGGAGAAAAGGACCTGTACCGATTGGCTAGACAGAGGGACCAAGCTAGGAAAGATGTGCAGCAGTTAAAGGTGATAAAAGATAATGAGGGAAACATACTCACAAGTGAGGAGAGTATGTTGAGCAGATGGAAAGAGTACTTTGAGGGGTTGATGAATGAAGAGAATGAGAGGGAGAGAAGGTTGGATGATGTGGGGATAGTGAATCATGAAGTGCAATGGACTAGCAAGGAGGAAGTAAGGACAGCTATGAAGAGGATGAAGAATGGAAAGGCTGTTGGCCCAGATGACATACCTGTGGATGCATGGAGGTGTTTAGGTGAAATGGCAGTGGAGTTTTTAACCAGATTGTTTAATGAAATCTTGGAAAGTGGGAAGATGCCTGAGGAATGGAGAAAAAGTGTTTTGGTACCAATTTTTAAGACTAAGGGTGATGTGCAGAGCTGTAGTAACTACAGAGGGATTAAACTGATCAGTCACAGCATGAATATATGGGAAAGAGTAGTGGAAGCTAGGTTAAGAAGGGATGTGATGATTAGTGATCAGCAGTATGGTTTCATGCCGGGAAAGAGCAATACAGATGCTCTGGGAGTGTTGATGGACAAGTACAGAGAAGGTCAGAAGGAGTTGCATTGTGTTTTTGTAGACAGAGAAAGCATATGGCAGGGTGCCTAGAGAGGAGCTGTGGTATTGTATGAGGAAGTCGGGAGTGTCAGTGAAGTATGTAAGAGTGGTACAGGATATGTACGAGGGTAGTGTGACAGCGGTGACATCTGCTGTGGGAGTGACGGATGCATTTAAGGTGGAGGTGGGATTACATCAAGGATCAGTTCTGAGCCCTTTCTTATTTGCAATGGTGATGGACAGGTTGACAGATGAGATCAGACAGGAGTCCTCATGGACTATGATGTTTGCAGATGACATTGTGATCTGTAGTGAGAGTAGAGAACAGGTGGAGGAGACCCTGGAGAGATGGAGATATGCTCTAGAGAGAAGAGGAATGAAGGTCAGCAGGGCTAAGACAGAATATATGTGTGTGTGAATGAGATGGAGGATAGAGGAATGGTGAGGATGCAAGGAGTAGAAGTGGTGAAGGTGGAAGAGTTTAAATACTTGGGATCAATAGTTCAGAGTAATGGTAAATGTGGAAGAGAGGTGAAGAAGAGAGTATAGGCAGGATGGAGTAAGTGGAGGAGTGTTAGGAGTGATTTGTGACAGACGAGTACCAGTAAGAGTGAAAGGGAAGGTCTACAAGAGGGTAGTGAGACCAGCTATGTTATATGGGTTGGAGACAGTAGCATTGACAAAAAGGCAGGAGTTGGAGCTGGATGTGGCAGAGTTAAAGATGTTAAGATTTGCACTGGGTGTGACCAGGGTGGACAGGATCAGGAATAAGTATATTAGAGTATCAGCCCAAGTTGGAAGGTTTGGAGACAAAGCCAGAGAGGCAAGATTATATTGATTTGGATGTGCACTGAGGAGGGAGGCTGAGTATATTGGGAAAAAGATGCTAAGGATGAAGCTACCTGGTAACAGGAAAAGAGGAAGGCCTAAGATAAAGTTTATGGATGTGGTGAGAGAGGACATGCAGGTGGTTGGTGTGACAGAGCAAGATGCAGAAGACAGGAAGAAATGGAAACAGATGATCCGCTGTGGCAACCCCTAATGGGAAAAGCCAAAAGAAGATGATGATAATCAATTGTTAAGAAGGATAGATCTTCATCACCATTAGTCTTATTAATCCCACTGTTTTCATTGTGTATTAAATTCTCATCCAGCTGGTTTTGCAAATCCACAGCTTAAGCTGTGTACTGAATGGGGGTATTTCAGTAAAGGTTACATGGAGCTAATTGCCATGTAAGCATAGTGGCATGGCTCAAACATAGAGTTCAGAACCTGTGCGATCCAGGAAACATGTCTGGGGGCATGCACGAGCCTCCCAGTACTATTCCATCCCAGTCAAAACAAAGGTATGCTCAACCATGAGAATACTAGTTACAGGTACCGTCCAAAGACCTACTGGGACATCATGGGAGTCTCACATGCATCTGCATCCAGGGTACTCCAGTTTCTGGATGTTATGGTAAGACATGCCAGTGAGCACATTTATTTCTCCAGCACCCCTGAGGAGAGAACCAGTAATATGCATCTTTCCCACCGTGTAGCAAACCACACAGAGGTACTGGGTGCCATAGACTGCACCCATGTCCACATCAAAGCACCACCCGGTGAAGAGGGTAGAGTCTATGTCAACCGTAAGGGCTATCAATCCATCAACTGCTAGGTCATGTGCAATGCCCGAGGCATTATCATCAATGTGTGTGCTGGCAGCTCTGACAGTTATCACTACTCCCACATCTGGCACTCCTCACAGCTTTATCAGGCATTTGCAAGGGGGACATCCCATATGGCCATCCCATGGAGGATGCTGACTATGCACTGGAACCATGAATGATAACACCCATCAGAAATGCACACACACATATACACACACATACACACACACACACACACACACACACACACACACACACACACACACACACACACACACACACACACACACACACACACACACACACACACTGAAGAACACCATAATGAGGCACACACACAAACTAGAGACATCAGAGAGGGTGTGTTTGGGCTGCTCAAGTCATGGTTCAACTGCCTTGACATATCTAATGGAGACCTGCAGTACTCTCCAGCCACATGTGCACACATATTCATAGTATCTGCCATGCTACATAATATGATCCTGTGGAAACAGCTGCAGCAGGAACAGCACAGGGAAGAGGACACAGCTCCCCACCATTGCCAAGTTCCCCACAGGCACAGGGGAACTCAGAGGAGGAACCCCCCTCAACCTCTCCCTGTAGGCAGACATAGGCATGCCCAGTACACTCTGGCCTTGGTAAGGAGGCAATGCTTAACACATACACTAACACCCTAGGGACCCAGGGACTGACACCTCTCTCTGACTTGCACACACAGCAAAAGGGATGCCACACACATCACTCACCTTTACCTTACCATGTATAGGCAGTGTACTGCATGCATCCAACAGAGTCAGCCCTTAAGCACTGTCCTCACAACTGATGCAGGCACAAGGTAAGTCACTCTTCTTAACAATAAATTAATGCTGTATTACATTGTACTAGCAGATCTATGGTATTGTTGCATGTATGCAAGGGAATGGGGTGGCCTACAGGGATAGCAGCAGACAAATGACAGCTATGCAGGACAACAGGAAATGTCTGTCAAATGCTGGCTTATCCAGAATATGCAGTAGTCCCCTAGTTGACAAAACTCACTGCAGTATATGCAGGGGACTAACACTGCAGGGTCATAGGTCATATGCATGGATGTCAATGTTGAAGTCCCATACACACCTCTCAGCCTCTCACAGCAAGTCAGCTGTACAAAGCCAGAAAGAAAGAAATGTGTGGCAAAGGCCCATAAATAGGGACAATGATGAAACAGGCCACTTACAAACTTACACAGTGAGATCACAGCAGGTCTTGCAGTTGCCTTAAGTCTCTGAAGGGTAAGAAGTCTGAAACTCAAATGGCTGTCATAACTGTCTAACCTTTGGTCTCTAGTGATATACCAGTATTTTTCAAGACAAGCACAATACTATGCTAAATGGAACCAAAATGTAAAGCATACATCTGGACAGTCTGTGGAAATGTGTACAGTTGAGATGTATTTCACCCTCCCCCCAACACACCTGTCTTCCCATAGCAAGGCAAGAACATTCATGTTTGTAGGGTAATAGCAGTAGAGAACACATTCTCAGGTCTGAAGCAATCAACTTTCTAACTTGTAGCATGTCCACAATATGCTTGGGTCAATGAGCTATGTATATGCAGGATTGATACTGTCAGGAAGTAGTCAGCACTTACTTTTGGCTGTTGTGGCTTACTGGTCTAAGTACAGTATTGTGGTTGACAGGGTCCATGTTTCAAGACTGTCTGTGCAAACTATGTTGCATGTCAGCTACACCTACGGTAGGAGTAGTATATACTGTCTAGATGTCAATATCCATTACTGCAGGAAAGCTGGACAATTCAGGGACAGGGGGCCCCACATCTAGACAGAACAGGGCTCAGAGTAACCTACACGGTGCCTCATAGGACAGCAGGTCTTTGAAAGTCAATGTAGTGTCAGGTAATAAATGGCTGCCTTCTTAGTGTATCAGTACTGACAAGTCTCTGGGCACCAGCCATAACCCTGGAATGACAAGGTGTCACAGAAGGACCACAAGTATGCCTCGTATATCTGTTCTGCTTGTTATAACATAGCATTTGCCTGCCAAACTACTTGCAAACCAATAAAGGTTGATGTGAAAACATCAATAGCAGACAGTGGAAAATAGATGCCATACCCATATGAAAAAGCAAGCTAATACGAAATCATTCTCCAAACTGTCCACATTTGGCAGAGCCATATTAACACCCTGTGCCCATGTGTGGGCCCATGTCTGACTGTTATATATGGGCCTGTCCAGATGTCAGTCTGTGATGGTTTGACAGCTATAGCTGACATGTAGCCTTATAATAACATTGCAACACTAACTGTCTGAGGACCAGAGCAGATGTAGGGGTGCAGTGATGGGCAACCTGATAAACAGGTTCTGTTTTTTGTGACTTCTACATCTCAAAAACTGAATACAACCTTCTAAGGGAGGGTATCAGAAGCTACACACCACTGCCCCCCTCAGAGGATGCAGACAAATATGCTGAACAGTATGCCATTGCAGTATACCAGTACCTGTACAAATGCATGGACTCAGCCATACCCAACAGAACTAAAACCTGCTTCTCACGGAAATACAAACCTATGTGGTGGACATCCACTATCAACAGGCTTTACAACAAAAGGAAGCAACTGTTGTCCAAGGGTAAAAAGGCAAAAATCCCCAAATGGAAAAACTACCTCATTAGCCTCAACAAGCAAAGTAGATTACTAGTGAAATCCTCCAAAGCCAATTATAAATCAAAAGTAGCCACTGAAACAAAGGCTAACCACAAAGCCTTTTTCAGTTATATCAGAAACCTCCATGGCTGACACCAGGTTTGTTATGTATTACATCTTAATGGTGCCACTTACACTGATTCTGTCAACTTAGCCAACCTGCTAGCAGATAGGTTCAGCACAAAATCACCCCCTATCCCTGCCAAAAGGCACATTCCACATCTCACATCTCCGTAGATCAAGTGTTAAAGTCCTTATCCAAGACAAACAACACAGCTGCCATGGGACCTGATAGTATCCCAGGCTGTAGTCTGAAACATCTCCAGCAAGAAGTAACCTCGCCATTGAGCACCCTACACAGCCATATCCAAAGTACAGGTCTCATTCCAGCAGAGTGGAGAACTGCCATTATCATCCCTTTGCACAAAGTTAATGCCACTACTGACCCTGGGAACCATCACCCCATTAGCTTGAAAAGTCTGATCTGTAAGGCCATGGAGCATATTATTATGCACATCATAAACAAGGACATAGGTAATCTCCAAGCAGTTGACCCCCAATAGTTCAGATTTGTCAAGGCAGCTCCTGCCTGTTGAACCTGGTTGACATCTCTGAGACTGTCACCAAGGCACTGGAAGAGGGAAAGTCAGTACACACAGCTTACCTTGACTTGGCCAAAACCTTTGACACAATCTCCCACTCAGGCATCCTTGAAAAGTTAACAGAACTTGGTGTAAATCCCTATATCATTATGTGGGTGCCCAAGTGACTCACTGATAGGACCCACAAGGTCAAAATAGGTGCCATTACCTCTGATAGCAGACTGGTCACTAGTGGTGTCCCCCAGGGTTCTGTCCTGGGACCCTATTGTTTGCTATTTACTTCTCAGAGGTCCAGGAAAGACAAAAGGTCTGTGGCTGACCAAGTTTGTGGACAACTGTAACTTGAGTGCTGTCATTGACTCCCAAATGATGTTAACATAGTTCAAGAGGGTCTCAGCAACAAATGACTGGTGCCAAAGTCATGGCCTTAAGTTAAATGCAGAAAAATGTATTAACATACCATTCATCAAAAACACAGCCCCTACTGGTTACCACATTAGCGGCAAACCCCTAAGCACACAACCTGTGCTGAGAGACCTGGGTACACAAGTTGACAACAATGTCATGTTTGACCATCATGTAGCAGCAGTGGTCACAAAAGGCTTTAACTTGGGTCATCTTGTAAGTAAAGGGATTGCATTTGGAAACAAGGAGGTTATTACCTCTCTGTACTCCTTCATTAGGCCAATAATTGAGTACAATTCCCTGTTTGGTATGTACCTCTACAAACACCTGCACCAGCTGGAAAGGCCAGAGAAATACCTCACAAACAGAATCCATGGCCTACACACTTGTCCTATGTAAACAGGCTCAAATCAGCATCACTCTACTCTGTATCATACAGATTACTCTGAGGTAACCTGTGTCTTGCCTACAAGGCAATCACAGACCCTGCTCTAGTAGAGATGCTCCATACATGTATGTCTAACTCCTTGTGTAGTACCCCATCAAAATTCTTAAATCTAATATGTGACATTAACAAACCCTCCTGGAGAGACAGGTTTGTCTCCCAGAGGCTGACCCATCTCTGGAATACACTCCCCATACATGTCAAAGTACATCACTAACCCTCTTCAAGTGCAACTTTGATGAGTGGATGGGCAACCAAACATCTTTCCCAGGAGTGCCACCTGTGTCCTCCATTGAAATGGCCAACAGCTACTGATTGTGGTTTCTTTTCTGTGGATATACTCTGGGCTAGGCTTGTAAGGACCCCAGAGCCAGTAGCCTAGTAATCACCAATGATCCCATGAACAGGTACACTCAGAGGTGTGGAGTCCATAACTCTGTGTGTGATGTTATGACTTCTACCCCACTCACACCAGAAATAAAAATACATAGCAGCAATTGTGAACAAAACTTGTGACTGCACTACAGAAGGACAAAGAGACACATATAAGGGGAAGGGGAACCACTGGCCAGACAAATGGAGAATGAGCACACCAGAACAAATTGTGCAGTAACATAGGTTCCCTGCAGTGTATGCAGTCTGTAAACATCACCCACAACTACACAACACACACCCACATATGTGGGGCTCGTCAACAAATACAAACCCAAACATCGGACACCTCAGAGCCAAAAACACATGAGAACTTCACAAACATCCACACCACATATAAGAGAATTTAAGTACCTTTATCTGCACTTTTTTTTTTTAAAAATACAGTATTTAATTTGATTTAAACTGTGTATGAAGGAGTGTTGAATGAATATTTAACTGAAGTTATTCTGCTCTTCAGTAACTTGAACTGAACTGAAGCTAGTGTTGGCTGAATTTTGTTATTTGCTAGTAATTACAGGTGTGGGGGTAGCCACATTCTTTGATTTCCTGTCCTTGCATATTTAAACTGGTGCATGTGAAATAATTCCTGCTTTAAAACCTCAGCTTGGCCAGCTAAGAACTTGGTTATATTCAACTGGACGTATAAGAGAATTTAAGTACCTTTATCTGTTTTTTTTTAAAAAAAACAGTATTTAATTTGATTTAAACTGTGTATGAAGGAGTGTTGAAGGAATATTTAACTGAAGTTATTCTGCTCTTCAGTTATTCACCCTGTTTTTGTTTTGGTGTTAATCTTAGTGGCATTGAAACTGCCCGCCTCAGCCTGCCTCTGGGCCCATCTCATTTGCTCACTCAACTGAGTGCAGTGAGATCATATTCTGATTTCAGGCACTCCTACTGTGTACAAAGAGAGCATCTGGGAAATAGAAAAAAAAAATTAAGCTTATTTCCTGCCTTTCTTGTTAAGTGGTACAGACTATTTGTGAGCTTCTGAGCCCCAAGCCTTCTGTGTTTGAGGGAAGCCTTCTAGCTTGTTTTTTTCTTATAACTAGCCAGTTTTCTAGTTCCAGCACTCAAATCTGTTTTTGATCTCAGCACTTGTTCAGAAAAAAAATTTTATCTGCTTTTACTGTACTTGTGTTTCTACCTACATCTTTTTACTTTTGCATCATCTTAAAATACTCAATTGTATTTATTACTGCTTGGTGTAACTCATTCTAAGCCTTTTGGTTTAAACACTTGGGCTTCGGACCAGTTAGTTGTTTTGCACTGAGAGGGTTTGTGGTCTGCACTGTTGTGGCAGAACAGATCCTTCTAGGTTGAGAACTGCTGATTGAGGGCTCAGTGTCTGTTATTCTAAAAGTGTATTAATTCTGGTTTAAGCACTTGGGCTTTCAAGCCAGTTATTTATTAAGAGGGTTCGTGGTCTGCACTCTTGTGGGAGGAGAGGCTGGACTCTGCCCTTCTGAGCTGGGAATTTCTGGTTAAAGGCTTATAGTGCATGCATATCTGAACTGTTTCTTACTGAAGTTGGTGCGCCTTGTTTGCTGTGGCATAGACTGGATTCGGGCCTGCTGGATCTAGCTTTGTTTGTGTAACTTGAGCACTAATCCAGACATTCTCTAAAGTATTCAATGGTATTTATTACTGCTTGGTTGTAACTTGATTAAAGTGTAGCTATCATTCAAGTCTTTTGGATTAAGCACTTGGGCTTCAGACCAGTTGTTTTACATTAGGAAGGTTTGTGGCAAGCACTGTGGTGGCAGGACAGGTAGCTTTCATCCTTCTAAGTTGGGAACTGCTGATTGAGAGCCCAGTGTCCAAGTGTATTAGTTCTGGTTTAGGCACTTGGGCTTCAGGCCAGTTATTTTACATTAAGAAGGTTCGTGGTCTGCACTCTTGTGGGAGAAGAGGCTGGACTCTGCCCTTCTGAGCTGGGAATTTCTGGTTGAAGGTTTATAGTGCCTGAATATTTGAACTGTATCTTACTGAAATTGGTACACCTTGTTTGCTCTAGCATAGACTAGATCCGGGCCTGCTGAATCTAGCTTTGTTTATATGATTGTTGTTTGTTTGCTTGTTATTTCCCTGGAAGCTAATTCCACCTAATACGCAACTTCTCAGCACTTCTGTGGATCACTAGTGATATCTGCATTGCTTACTGTACTTATTTTCTTGTTTCACTTGAAAGAAAGTTACTGTTTGTCGTTTTTGCATTTAGTTACTTGTAACACATTGCACTCAAGTTACCTGGCACTTGCTCACTAAAGCAATTATATAAGTCAGCACTAAAAATTAAAAGCACTGCACCCTCACTCCCCACTGGCCCTTGTTTTCAATTAAGGATTTCCCAATATTATTCTAGCATGTCCAAAGGTCAGTTGTCAATCTCCTCTCGGTCCAGCTGGTGAATCTTCTTGAGGCAATGTTATAACTGCCTCATGTACACAGACAACCTACACCTCCTCCCACATAACACAAATACTTGAGAGATGCAGCTATTTAGCCAAACTGGAGGCTGAGCTCTCTCAACTCAGGACTGGCAAGACCAGACAGGAGGAGAAGGCAACTACACACACCACAAAACCAACCTCACATAATGCTACCACTCCACTGAATCAAACACATAAACACACAAAGACATACTCAGAGGCTCTGAGTAAAAATTTACCTAAACAAAGCAGACACCCAAACAACTGCTACCTCAAGACACCCTACAAGCAACACATAAACCACAAAAGCAGTGTGCAAAGCAGTCACAGCCCTTAAGGCCAAATACAACACCAAACATACTTGTCATAGGTGACTCCATAGTCAGACACACTGACGTCCACTCACCAGGCTGAACAAGGAGAGGGTCACAGTAAAGCTGCTATCGGGGCGATCCACATAACACAAGCACAAAGTCATTGTCCATGCTGGTGTGATGTAGCCCAGGCAGGTATGACCCTAACCCTGAGCAGTATCCTTCCTTCACCAAGAATGATGCCACAATATAGAGACAAGATGATCAGCTTTAACAATTGGCTTAATGTCTGGGTCATTTCAAGGGGTCCAGTGTCTGTCTGCCTGGGATGGCATGCGCTCTTGCCACCCCATAGTGCCTTTTAGGCAGGGCTCAAAATAAACCTACCTACCACCCTAAAACAAAAAGGAAGAAACTGAGGGTAATGCTGCTCAATGCCAGAAGTCTAAATCTCAAAATGCTATGGAGAACATCGATGTCTGTGCTGTAACTGAAACCTGGTTCAAGGCTTCTGAGAGCACCCGGCACTATTAGGTTTTACCTCATATCATAAAGGAGGGGTGTATCCATATTCATAAAGGATACCCACACCTCCAAACCATCCAGGTGCGCCACCCTCTCAAACTCAGTGAAGACACTGGAGGGTATAAATGTATCTCCAAACACCATCATATTGGGTGACTTCAACTACCCGAATATAGACTGGGAACATTACTCAAGCCCTAAATTTCTAGGCCAACGGTTCCTGGAGTTCATAAATTCAAATGCCATGGAACAGCTAGTCACTGTTGAAAATATACTAGATCTCATTGTCACAAACATGGGGACAAAATGCTCCACACTGGAAGTATATCCCTCATTTGTGAGATCTGATCATAAACTAATCTCACTGGAAATCCACATCCCGCCCCCACCCCACAACAAAAGACCATAGTGAAGAACTTCTCTAAAGCAAACTTCACACTACTCAAGACTGGTGTGGTATCCTTCCAGTGGAAACCACAACCAAATGCCTTCTATGAACACCTCCAGGACTGCATGGATCAGGCAATCCCAAATAAAACCAAGACTCTTTCCACAAAGGGCAAACGTCCAGTCTGGTGGAGATAGAACAAAATCCATAAAGTCACCCTGATCATTATTAGTAAAAATCACTCATAAAATCAACTAAGGCCCATTTTTGAGAGAAAATTGCCATGGATTCAAAGGACAATCATAAGGCCTTTTCAGCTATGTTTAGGAACCTGGGTGGAAACTCCAGATATGCTCAGAATTAGTCAAAATGATACAAAATCACTCCCCTAAATGAGAGATAACTATCCGGACATCTCAAATGCGGGTAGAAAGCTGCTCTCTCTAAAGCTAAAAACACAGCATCAATGGGAAAATGAGGAATTAAAACACATAAGGCAGCTGTTTAATCTCAGCCTTACCACAGGATTCTAGTCTGCAAAGCTATGGAGAGGATCATAATGGAGCTCATAAACAAAGATATAGGGACTTGCAGACATTGGACCCGACCCAGTTTGGCTTTGTCAAGGGAAGATCATGCCTTTTGAACTTTCACCAAGGCCATTGATGAGG
Source organism: Protopterus annectens (assembly GCF_019279795.1). Lineage (NCBI taxonomy): Eukaryota > Metazoa > Chordata > Ceratodontiformes > Protopteridae > Protopterus > Protopterus annectens. The sequence continues at coordinate 1,800,580,661 of NC_056726.1, forward strand.
AAAGGCAGTCCATACAGCCTACCTTGACCTTGCAAATGTAAACCCATATGTCACAAGATGGGTTGCAAACTGGCTTAAGGACAGAACCCACAGGGTTAGAGTTGCTGGCGCTGTGTCAGACTCCAAGCCGGTCACAAGTGGTGTCCCACAGGTCCTTGGCTATTGTTTGGCATCTACTTCTCAGAAGTACAGGCCAACATGGGAGGACTTTGGCTGACAAAGTTTGCAGGCGACTGCAAACTGGGCGCCATAGTGGAAAGTGCATCGGATATCCTTCAGAAGGGACTAACAGATAGCTGGTGCCAGAGCCATGGCCAAAACAAGGTAACCCCAAGCTACCATATAGGTGGCAATCCACTAAGCACAGAAGAGGTTATCAGGGACCTGGGGACCCAGGTTGACAGTGGCCTTTCTTTTGACACTCACGTTGCTAAAGTGGTTAGAAAGACCTTCTACATTGCCCACCTGATCATGAAGGGATTCACATCCAGATCTAGTGAGGTCATTGTTCCCCTGTACTCTTCACTTATCAGACCAATGATCGAGTACAATGCCCCATTCGGGATGTATCTCACCCAACATCTGCAGCAATTGGAGAGACCCCAAAAGTTCCTCACCAAAAGGATAAAGGGACTCCAAAATCTGTCATATGCTGCCAGATTGAAGAAACTCCAGCTCTATTCAGTCGCATACCGTCTGCTCAGAGGTGACATGTGCCTGACATACAAGGCCATGTCCAACCCAGAATTAATGGACATGCTCCACCTCAAAAATCCAAATCCACCAAAACCACTAGAGCAGCGACTTTAACCTTTTTAGCGGATATAAATAGGATGTGCTGGAGGGATAGATTTATCACTCAGAGACTCTATGCTGTGGAATAAAATCCCGGTCCATGTGAGGCAGAGCACCTCGCTGACTCTGTTCAAGAGAAATCTAGACCTGTGGATGGGAGATCGTAGGTTTACCCCGGGAATCATCTCTGTGTCACTGCTGGACAGAGGCACAACAAACTAATGGGCACAGTATTTTTTCATATAAGGGGTGGCGTAAGCCACAAAAATTTGGGCTAGGCTTATAAATGCCTTAGGGCAGATAGCCTAGTATAAACCTATGAACCTATGAACATACCATGCATAGCCCACACACTACTGTCAGGCAAACACAAAAGCCCAACCATAAACCCAACATATTACTTATAGGAGTCTCCACTGGGAGACACACAAATGTGCCTCTCACCAGGCTGCATAAGGAGACAGCAACAGTTACTTGTTTGTCAGGTTCTTTCACCCACCATATCACACATGCACTAAAGCCTCTCCACAATAGGTACTGTTATGAGCCTGTTCCAGTCCATGTTGGTGTGAACGACTTCAGACGTACATCCTTGAACTATAGGAAGACAGACATGATTGAGTATGCTGAATATGTGTCCCATGCAGGTATGTCCCTAGACCTAAGCAGCATTCTACTGTCACCCAGAATGACACCTCAATACAAACAGAAAATGATTGACATTAACAAGTGGCTGACTTTCTGGTGTCATCCCAGTGGGATCCAGTGCCTGACAGCCTGGGAAGATCTGATCGACAGACCATGCTGCTTTGCTAAAGATGGCCTGCATCTGTCTCACTTGGCCTTCAGGGTTCTGGCAAAGGCCCTTGCCTTCCCCATAGTGGCTGTTTTAGGGAAAGTCATGAGGTGGTGATTACCAACATGAAACTCTCAACAAAACACAAATTAAAGGTCATGCTGCTAAACACTAGGAGTCTAAACATGAAAATGCACTCATTGCAAGCATTCTTAACCCTGGAAGATGCTGACATTTGTGCACTCACAGAAACCTTGGACAAAGCTGCAGAGAGCAACCCATCCTTACCTGATCACTCATCCTATCACACAGCCAGACCCCAAAATGTGGTTAGCAAAGCCAAAGGAGGTGCAGTATAAATATTTATTAAACATACACACGCCTCCAGGCTGGTCAAACAGTCAGACACACACAAGACACTCCAAGTGCAGTTAATCATTGACAAGAGCCCTATTCAAATTATACATAGCTACAGGCCTACATATTTTACTCAGGATGCCCAAACCACCTATTTGGCTGTCTACAAATCTATCAAGATTCAGCCCTTTACCCTGATCCTGGCTGACTTTAATTACCCAACCATAGATTGGAAAAACCAACCATGCCAGAATGGAAATGCACAGAAATTCCCCCATCTTATCAATGGTAAATCCTTAAGAAAGCTACTTGATACCATCACAAGATGTGACACATACGTTGGACTTGACAGTAACCAACATGATTAACCACTGTAGCACTCCTACAGTGTCATCCTCTCTGGCAAGATCCCACAAAACAGTGGTCACATTTGATATTGCCATCTCTCCTGATCCCCACCCCTAGCCAGGGTAAAATGAAAATGTCTCCCAAGCTGATCGCAACAACCTAAGGGATAGTATAAACAGTCAAAGCCCACTCCCACAATGTAGGAACTGGCACCGATATCCAAATGTACACCAAAGTACTATACCAGCATATATATATATATATATATATATATATATATGTATATATACACTTGACAGGGCAATATAATCTTCCGCTAGGGAGAATAAACCTGTCTGGAAGCATCTGCGATAAAGGAACTATATAACAAAAGGATAAAATTTGCTATCCAGGACAAAAAAGGAGCAGGTGCACAATGGGAAGCAATCTCTCCTTAGCCTGAACAAAAAAATAAGAGCACCAGTGAAATCCTCTAAAGGCAACTCCAACTTCAAATTGCCCACATCTAAAACAGACAATCATAAGGTCTTCTTCACATATGCCTGCATTCTCAAAGGAAGCTCCCAGATCTGTGCAGAACTGGTGGTCAAAGATACCACATACACAAATGCTGTTGATATAGCCAATCTACTGGCTGACAGATTCAGTGGAAATGTCTCCCCTCTGTCCCCCCCATCATTAATGTAGGATATCCCCATTACCTTACCACCCAGATCTTATCACTAGGGAACAGGGCATCACTCCCCTCTCAAAGGCAAGAAAACAGCCTCTATGGGATCTCAATACATCCCAGGCTGCATACTACATTAATTCAGGCATGTACTGGCAGCACCATTAGGCACCCTACTCAACCAAAGCCTGAGTACCGGCTTTGTCCCAGCCAAGTGGAGGACAGCCACTGTCATCCCTTCACACAAAGTTGGAGTGCTCACCAGTCCAGGAAATTAAAGATCCATCAGCCTAACTAGCCTGATCTGCAAGGCCATGCAATGGATTATCATGGACCTCATTAACAGAGACATTGGCAAACTCCAAATACTTGACCCTACACAGTCTGCCTTTGTCAAGGGGAGGTATTAAATTAAATTTGGTTGACTTTCCTGAGACAGCCACCAAAGCCATGGATGAGGGAAAGATTGTGCACACCGGCCACCTTGACTTGGCCAAAGCCTTACACACTATTCCCCACTTGGCCATAGTAGATAAACTCTGTCAACTAGGCATCAATCCATATGTTACCAGATGGGTAGCAAACTGGCTCATTGCTAGAACTCACCTAATCATAATAGGGGTAGCCAACTCAAGCAGTATACCTATAAGGATCGGCATAACCCAGGGATCAGTCTTGGGCCTCTGTTATATAGGATATACTTCCCTGAGGTGCAGGCCAAAAATACTGGACTATGGCTGACCATTGCAGATGACTGCAAGATGGGAACAGTCATCAATTCCCAAAATGATGTGGACGTCCTCCAAGAGAGTCTCACCAAAACAAATGACTGCTGCCAGAAACATGGCCTCAAGCTAAATGCCTAAAATGCATTATCATCCCCTTCGGGGAGACTAACATCCCCACATATTATCACACTAACAACAACATCCTACATACACAATCAGTAGTGAGGCATGTGGCCACCCAGATTGATAGCAACCTGACTTCTGAGCACCATGTTGCTTCCATTGTATGGAAAGCTTCATAGATGGGCCAACTCAAAAGTAATGGTATCTCATCCAGGGACAAAGAGTCATAAGATCCATGTATTTTACACTTATAAGGCCAATTATTTTGTACAATGCCCCCTTTGTTATGTACCTCACAAAGCACATGCAGCAGCTGGAGAGACTACAGAGGTTCCTCACCGGGAGAATCCAGGACCTCAAACACCTACCCTACACAGATAGGCTAAAAGCACTGTCTCTCTACTCAGTTCCATACAGACTCCTCAGAGGTGACCTCTGTCTGGCATACTAAGCAATCCAGACCCTGCCTTGACGGGACTGCTGCAAATCTGGAAGTCAAGGTCCACTCGATCAACCTGTAGGCGCAGCATCAACCTGGTCTGTGATATCAATAGGGCTTGTTGGTGTGACAGATACATGTTCCACAAACTTCCCATCTGTGGAATACACTCCCTGTGCACATCAAGCTGAGTACCTCAATACCCCTTATGAAGTACTGTTTGTATAAGTTCATGGGAAACAGAAAATACAGTCCTGTGATTCTACCTGTGTCCTGCTGGACAGGGACTCTGGGTGCTGACATGTCTTAACATGGGCTACACACTCATCTGCGAGAGCTATAAGGGCTTCAGGGCCCATAGCCTAGTAACCTTATATCAACCTATGAACCTACAAACAAATGTCTGTCAATGGTTCACAACATTACTCTATACTGCTCTGTCACTACCATACCAGGAAATCACAGTGCTATGTAGAATATACCACACATATTATGGAAAACTCTGCTCAGTACAATGCACTCTGTACCTACACCAGGATATGACTTTTTAGTTAAGAAGGATACCACACAAACAGGAGATCCTCAGTCAGTATATCACTGAGGTGCTGGACTGTTTACTCAGCTTCATCAGCCAATTGGCTGTAGCCACACCTCTCAACTGGCCAGATTTGGCAAGAATGTCTATAGTTTGGCTCATAATTTTGGTCTTTTCATCATAAATCTTGTATGATCTTAGGATTTCTGCCAGTAGGTAATGACACAATACATTTCAGTGTCAGATGTAATATATGTCAGAAAATGTCTGCTAAAACAAATCCTGTTACTCTAGCAAATTTCTAAATTTAGAAGAGCAATATTTACAGTATCTCCCTATGTTTGGGCCATCGTGCCCACATTCTGACAAGCTATCTCCAGATTTCTTGCACTAATAGGTTGAGAGGTATGGCTGTAGCACACAAAACCCTGGACTGGAGTACATCTATCTTTGGAATGGAGTCCCACTCTTGTTATAGAAGGTCATACTGGGCATGCTTGTGCACTTAGAGAATTACAGCCCATGTCTAAACCCACATTGGACTATATAACTCTATTGTGCATATATGTCTTTGCATACAGACAGCTATGTATACTTTAACAGTCTCTATCCACACCCATCACACAGGATTACCCTCAGATATCTGTAGGTGGCCCATATGTGATATATCTACAGCTGTTGCGTGTGATACACAGACATATGTATGGGCAACATATTAAAATATTTGAAGCATACACACACATAGTCATGGGGAAGAAAGAGGCAGACACTGAAAGAGAGAGAGACAGACAGTGATAGAGAGAGAGAGAGAGACAGGGAGACATGGACAGAGAGTGAGTCATAGACAGGGATACCCTGAAAGGCACAGAGTGATGTCCTACTGCAGACAATTGCAATCCAGTTGTAACCAGTCGCATGTGCCAGCATGAAGGTGAACACCATTCTGTAATAGTAGTGAGGTAGGGGTTGGAATATCACATCACCCGCCTTTGTGTGTGTGTGTGTTCATAGGTTCATAGGTAGGTACTAGGCTATTGGCCCTAGAGCCTATATAAGCCTTGCCAAAAAGGTACCCTGGCTTTTGTCACCCAAGAAAATTATTTTCCTGTGCCCCTGTTGAGCAGAGCCACAGAAGTGATCCCCGGGGTGAATTTCCTATCTCCCATCCAATCATCAAGATTTTTCTTGAAGAGTACTAATGAGGAGTTTTGTTTGATATAGATAGGTAGTTTGTTCCAGATTATGGGAAGTCTCTGGGACAGAAATCTACCCTCCAGCATGCTCTGTTTATTGTAGTGACAAGGTTGTGGTTCCTAGAGCGTGTAGCTCAGAGGGACTGGGATTTCTTTAAGTGGAGCATGTCCAACAGCTCTGGGTTTGACCTAGCTTTGTATGTTAGGCAGAGATTGCCTTTGATAGGCGATATGTGATGGAGTAAAGCTGGAGATTTTTGAGATGGTCTACACAGGGCATCTGTTTGAGGCTGGTAATCCTCTTTGTGAGGTATTTCTGCAACCTTTCCAGTTGTTGTAGATGTCTTGTGAGGTACATACCAAAAGGAACACTGTATTCTATAACAGGTCTAATGAATGACGAGTAGAGGGGAACAACGACCTCTTTTTCCTGGATGAGAAACCTTTTGTGATGAGGTGTGCCATGTAGAAGGATTTCCTGACTACTGTGGCAATGTGATTATCAAAGGAGAGACTACTGTTAACCTGTTTCCCAAGGTCTCTTAGGTTCATAGGTTCATAGGTTCATACTAGGCTATCTACCCTAGGGCATTTATAAGCCTAGCCAGAGTGTGTTTGGCTTTTGCCACCCATTTTACATGAATTTTTCTATGCCCTTTTTCGAGGTTAGTATACTTTGCCTCTGTCTAACAGTGACACAGAAGTGATAACCAGGGTAAACCTACAATCTCCTATCCACTCATCAAGATTCCTCTTGAAGAGAGTCAATGAGGGACTCTGCCTAACCTGGACTGGGATTTTATTCCAGAGTGAAGGGAGCCTCTGGGTTATGAATCTGTCCCTCCAGCATGTCCTATTTATTTCAGTGCTGAGGTTCAAGTCTCTCGAGCGCATATGCTAGGCAGAGATTGCCTTTGATAGGCGATATGTGATGGAGTAAAGCTGGAGATTTTTGAGATGGTCTACACAGGGCATCTGTTTGAGGCTGGTAATCCTCTTTGTGAGGTATTTCTGTGACCTTTCCAGTTGTTGTAGATGTCTTGTGAGGTACATACCAAAAGGAGCACTGTATTCTATAATACGTCTAATGAATGACGAGTAGAGGGGAACAATGACCTCTTTTTTCCTGGATGAGAAACCTTTTGTGATGAGGTGTGCCATGTAGAAGGATTTCCTGACTACAGTGGCAATGTGATTATCAAAGAAGAGACTACTGTCGACCTGTTTCCCAAGGTCTCTTATTACACTTTTGGTGTTAAGTAGACTACCGCATAAGTGGTAGTTCATGGGTACAGACTTTTTACCAAAAGGGATGATAATGCACTTTTTGGCATTGAGCTTGAGGCCATGGCTTTGACATCAGGCATCTGTCTCAGTGAAGCCCTTTTGTAGGATGTCCACATCATTAGGAGTTTTGATTATGGCTCCTAGTTTGCAGTCATCTGGGAACTTCATTAGCCAAAGACCTTCTGTGTTAGCTTGTACTTCAGAGAAGTAGATACCAAACATGAGAAGACCCAGGACTGAACCCTGTGGTACTCCACTTGTCAGTGGTCTGAAGTCGGATTTGGAGTTTGCTACTTTCACAGTGTGGGTTCTGTCAGTGAGCCAGTTGGCAACCCATCTTGTGACATAGGGATTTATACCTATTTTTGTGAGTTTATCTATAATTCCAGAGTGGGGGATGGTGTCAAAAGCCTTGGCGAGATCAAGATAGGCTGTGTCAACCACCTTACCCTCATCTACAGCTTTGGTGACTGCTTCAAAGAAGTCTATCAGGTTCAGGAGACACGATCTGCCTTTTACAAACCAGAACTGGGTGGGGTGCAGAGTTTGGAGATTACCAATGTCATTGTTTATAAGTTCTATGATGATACATTCCATAGCCTTGCAAACCAGGCTCGTCAGGCTAATGGGCAATAGTTCCTGGGGTCTATGGTGGCTCTCCCTTTGTGGAGTGGGATAACCATCGCTGTGCACCATTCAATGGGCACAAAGCCTGAGGTGAGGCAATGATTGAACATGGTACTTAGATGGGGAGCCAGTTCGTTCTGTAGTTCATGTACAATGCAGCTTCGGAAGTTGTCAGGTCCCATGGATGCTGTGTTCATGGCTTTGGAGAGTGTGGTTTTTACCTGTGCAGCTGTGATTACAGGAATTTTGCATTCTTCCAGTATAGAGATGGGCCCTTCAGGGGGTGAGAGGAGGGTAAAGTTAGCACTGAACCTATCTGCCAGGATGCTGGCAATATCAGTTGGTTCTGTATATTTAGTGCCATTGTGCTGTAACTCAGAGCAGATCTAAGTGTTGCCATTGCGATTCTTGACATAGCTGTAGAATGTTTTGTGGGTTGTCTTTAGAATCGGTGGTGATTTTGTTTTCGTAAGTAGCTTTGGAGGATTTTATGAGGGATCTCAACTTCTTACTGAGGCTGACCAGGGTGTTCCTCCAATCATGGGAGTTTACTCTTTTTTGCAACAGTTTTTTTCTTCTGTAGTAGAGTTTGTTTATGGCAGGGAACTACCAGATTGTCTTCCTTTTTTTGGAGGATAGCATCTTGGTTCTGTTAGGGATTGCATGATCCATGCACTCATGTAAGTGCTTATAAAGTGCATTTGTGTAGGATTCAGCAGTTGTACCTCTATTGTCTGTCTGCATAGGTGTCATGAAGTTTGCCCCTTCTGTCTTAAGAAGCGTGAAGTTGGCTTCGGAGAATTTTTTTACAGTTGTTTTCCTAATGGGGGTGGGGGCAAGATGTGGATGTCTAGGGAGATTAGCTTGTGGTCAGATCTGACCAACGAGGAATTGACCTCTGGTGTGGAACACCGGTTGCCCATGTTGGTAATGACCAGGTCTAGGATATTGCTGCGCCTGGTGGGGTGTGGATAAGTTGATCCAAGGTGCTGGAATTTATGAATTCCAGCAAATGTTGAGCAAAAGAGTTGTTACATGAGTAGTTTTTCCATTTAATGGTGGGGTAGTTGAAAAAACTCATTATTAGGGTGTTAGGTTGTACCCTAATATTTTCCATTTTGCATTATGCTGAGCAACTAGCCTGGAGGTGTGTGTGTGTGTGTGTGTGTGTGTGTGTGTGTGTGTGTGTGTGTGTGTGTGTGTGTGTGTGTGTGTGTGTGTGTGTGTTTGTAGGATAAAGTGATAAAGTATTTTAAGGCCTTTCCCACCCATAACACTTCCCATTGCCTTATGTTACAAGATCTGCTGATGTCATTCACATTAGAAGTACCTTTGGACACTTATCAGCTCTATATTGGTTCTTGCGATAACTGTGTAACACAATAGTACAAATAACTAGATTGGTAGGGATTCTAATCTTAATACTGACAACTGTGATACTATGCATGTGAGGGTGAGAACTATATCCTCTTTGTGTGTTGGTTAGACCATTTTGATGCCTGTTCCACCCATTACACTTCCCATTGCCCTACTTTACAAGGACCGCTGATGTAATTCACCTTAGAAGTACCTTTGGACACTCTTCAGCCCTATAAGCTCCATGGTGCATGCAATATCTGTGTCGCACTATAGTACGAATTACACATGTAGGGGATCTAATCTCAATACTGACAACTGTGATTGTGTGTGTGCATGTGGGAGTGTGTGTGTGTGTGTGTGTGTGTGTGTGTGTGTGTGTGTGTGTGTGTGTGTGTGTGTGTGTGTGTGTGTGTGTGTGTGTGTGTGTGTGTTTAAAAACTATATCCTCCGTGTGTTGGTTATACCATTTTGAGGCCTGTTCCACCCAGTACACTTCCCATTACCCTACATTACAAGGTCTGCTGATGTCATTTACCTTAGAAGTACCTTTGGACACTTCTCAGCCTTATAAGCATCGTGACATGTGTGATATGAAGGCAGCGCTATAGTACATACGAGTAGATAGGTAGGTGTATATATCTTAATACAGTCAACTGTAATAATCTTTGTATGTGAAGTATACCCCTGTGGCTCTTGTGTGTGTTGGTTATACCATTTTAAGGCCTGTTGACCCCCCTCCCCATGGCATTTATTTAAAGACCCTATTGATGGCATCTGCCTTACAAACACAGTCACACATTTTCTAACACAAAGGCACTGTGGCACATGCAATCGTCATATCAGTCTGTATTGTATGTAACTAGAGAGGTAGGTCATCTAATAGGAAAAGTGTCATCTCTGTATGCATGTGTGTTTCAATGCATGCCCCCATGTAGCTGTGTGTCTGTGTTTCAGATGGCTATTCCATGTTAAGGGCCTGTAAACCCACCATTGGCAATCCTAATAGCCCCTGCGATTGTCACCCACTTGAACAGTAGTGGCAGACATGGCAGCACTGTAGTAGCTCTATGGTCTTTGTGGTTATGTATACAGCAGTATCATTTGCACAAACAGGCAGGTTGAGATTCTGCTATCAGCAAGGGTAAGTCATGAGTGTGTGTGTGTGTGTGTGTGTGTGTGTGTGTGTGTGTGTGTGTGTGTGTGTGTGTGTGTGTGTGTGTACATACATCCCCTTGCAGCAGTCTACCTGTGTAATGGCCACCAGCATACAGAAAGATATGTGGTTAAATCCATAAGGAAAAATGGGGCAAACACCAAACACTGAGCACAACCTTCACATATTGCTGTGACATGCATGGAAAGTAGATACCAGAACAGGTCATACATCTGAATGCACTTTCCAAAGTGTATGTATCATTACATGACAATATCTGTCATCAATCTGCAATGTTAGTCTGTCATGATTTTCCCACAGTTCGCCAGAAAACCACAATTTTATGACAGATGGAAAGGAAGTATGTGTCAAACATCAGGACAATCTGCAGACATATGCAGATGTCACAGGTATGGGCACCATCTGTACCACCCTGCAGGTTGCAGTCCATGTTTGGCAAGGTGTGACCTGTGACAACTGAAACAGTAAAGAGGTCCCAAAAGTGTAAGACAACAAAAATGCCATACAGTCCTGTACTGATTGCATAGAGCAGTTATTGCACAGCAGAAACACCTCAGTGTTATGACAAATAGTGTAAGCTAAGGTAATTTCACAAAAAGAAGGTGTCATAGTAGCAAACCAGAGGAAGTCCTGTGTGCTGCACTTGCCCTGGGCATGGTATGTCTTGCCAATTGTCACATTACTACAAGTCATGTCCCACACTCCACATTTGATAATGTCCCAAAGCCATTCTATGTCACCTATGTGTGTGCAATATGTACACATGTGAAGGCCCTGTGACTACCTGGTGTCCCCAATAACATACAAGTATAAAGGCATGAATGCTATTTGGCTCTGCACACATATGTAGGTACAGCCAATGGCTGTGTGAACTGTAAGTATTTTGCACTCTGTCTTTGAGCCACAGAGTGCTGTTAACACACTGCAATGAGCCATACAGTGGGTATGGAATGCTATCAAGGTCCTAGCCTCAAGCTGCATACAGACAACAGTGTCTGCATACCATACAGCAAGTACATGTCCTCACTATGTCCCACATCAGCACCAACCCCATAAACACACAGACTGCGATGACAGGCCTGGTTACCCAGGATGGCAACATAGTTGCATTCAGACAACAAGTATTGGCAGTCATCAGGAATTGCTTGCATGTGGTTCACCACATAGGTGAAGGGACCGCATCCAACCAAAAGGTGGATATTACCTCTGAATAGTCCTCAGTCAGTAAAGCAATACATTAGAAGCATGGCCAGTCTGCTATGCACCTATGCAGACATCTACAGAATCTGTAAAGGCTATATTAACAACCAAAAAGGTCAGCCATGTCTCTCAACACCTGTTCCATGCAGACAGCCTGTAATCAGCACTGGCCCAATGGTTACCGGTCAGGTTGTCCTCAGGTGTCTGTGGCATGCCAAGATGACAATGTTGTGCTCAGCCCTTCAACAGCTGCCCCATGTACAAGAGTATGACTCCATGTGCATTACCAGCAAAGAGTCCTGACTTGCATATGAGATGGCAGACAAACATGCTGGAGAATCAGGTTTGGCTATCATAGGCTGCCCTGTGTCAGGAATACACTCTCCAAACATGTCATTACCATGCATAACCTCATCAACTGCATCAATGTTGACTGGATGGGAAAGAAAAACAGCTGTCCCTGGAGTTCAGCCAGAGTCCAGCAATGGCAGGGGCAACAGGTGCTGATGGGTGATTCTGTTGGGGATAACATAATAGGTAGGCTTGTGAGGTACCCAGGGCCAGTACTCTAGTAATCTCCTCTGTATCTATGAACCTGTGGTCCTACAGGATACCCAGGTGACATGTATGAAGGCTAGTTGGCTGTGTTAAGGGGTATGTATGCAAGGTCACACTGTCTGCCCCCATTGTCACTCACACACTGTTGCATGCATACCCCCCTGGTAAACATGTACATATACAGTTATAATTTGGGGATGAAAAGGTCACTGTGTTTCCACTCTGCCATACTCACCTGCGGTAATGTCATCAGCCCTGCAGGCTGTGCACACACAAAGACCTGGAACAGACACAGAATGAGGTATATGAGACAACAGTCAGTCAGCAGTACAGACAGCAATAATGCATCATGGCAGAAAGGTACATACACTTTGATGTGTACCCATGACAATTGCCAGCAGACAGCACCTTACACAGCATAACATTACTACACTGTACTATATTCACCCTGTGCATCAGACCCATATTAGCATGTCCCTGCATTGATGGTATGGATAACAGGGATGTGGCACAGGTATCGTCATATGCACAAGGTGTGGTGTTGGGTTGCTAGAGGCTTAGGCTGGGCCATACAGTTGGCATAATGTGTGTGTGTGTGTGTGTGTGGGGGGGGTATTCAACTGGGCCTTGGACAGGAGCTGTGTGTGTCTAGTAGTGACCTGCCTGTGATAGTGATGTGTGAGTGTTTCTATGCACACAGTCAAGCCATGTGGTTGCTTTACATGGAGGTCTGTTGGAGGGACATGGGAACTGTTTCTGCCAGAAGTGTCACTGGCACCACGAGGCATAAAGCGAGAAGTGGTACTACTCTCTGATGGTGATTGCTGTCTAATGGATCTATGTCCCTAATGGGACTGGCCGGGACCATGTGCCCATGGCCTGCTATGTTGCAGTGTGGACAGCACCCTCTCTTTGGTAGTGCTGGTCCTACTGCCACTATGGGGAATGTGAATGTACATGGCCACGTGGGCTCTCAGCTAATCTTGTTGCTGACCTATGTCCACATGTTCAATGCCCTATTCCCACCACAAGCTCAAGCACAGACATTGCACTGTTGAGCACTGACAATGTTTCACCCCACCATCTATCCAAGACATCATCAAAATGGTGTACGGCATCACCATTGTCGTGGAGGTCATTACGCATGGCAGGAAGTGCTGCATTCATGACCCTGAGCATCTCTCTGGTATAGCATTCAAGACATGCCTGTGCCTCCATGATGGACTGAAACATGTATCGGGTGACACCTCTGATAGGGGCTGGATGGGCAGCAGTCCTCCTTCAAGTACCCCTGTCAATCTACCTGTGTGGGACCTCACCAGCTTTCTGGCTATGGCTAGTGTCTATCTACATTGACAGTTGCCATAGTCACCACACCAACCTGCCTGATGCCATCACCCTCTGACTATCCATTATCTGTGGCTGCTGTGGACTGGGTATGTGTGGGCATACTGACCGTGTGCGGGGACATTGTGGGTGAAAGTCGGATATCAACTAATAGCACAGATTCAGCCCCCAACAACCCCACCAGTGCCTCACTATAACCACCATCATCATCACAGTCCAATAAGACACTGACATCACGCATCACATGCACACACACACACACACACACACACACACACACACACACACACACACACACACACACACACACACACACGTGAGGTGGCATAAAGCCATTATACAGACCACACTTTCTGAATGATGACATGAACAACATGCAATCAGACCACAACAGTCACAATCTGTTCAGGCCTTCAACAACATGCACTGAAGCTGCATCCAGTTAATGTTGCTCCTACTATATACCTCTGAGATATGTGAGGAGTGGTGGCATGTGATGAACCTTTACCTAACACACAGTGCGCCCATGCATACAATACTAGTGTTCCCCTGTATAGCACAGTGGCAACAGCTATACAAGCATACATGCCAATATGTTACAGCTCCTGCAAATAGGATTCTGGGATGACCAATGTGATCCACCACAGTTAACCTCACCACAAGTGAACATGCACATACTGCAATATTGCTAAGTGTAACAGCTGTGTACATGAAAAAGTGCCTGCCTTTAACATGCATAGGGTATTGGTGAGCCATAACAAGACAGTTGCACACTCATCGGCTTCAGCTTGTTGTTCCCCAGCCAAACCAGAGGGACCTATGTAGTTGTGGGTGAGAGGTACTGTCAGCACACACACATGTACCATTGGTACAGGATAATATGTGCATTTATGAACATGTACAGTACAAGCTGTGATACTACCCAAATTACTGACATTCACAATAGGTGTGCACTTGAGTGCATTACAAAACACCACCCACAAATGTAGTTTGACCTGACATATGTGTCCAAGTATGCAAAGGCTGCCACTATGAATGTTACAGTATTGACGTGATGACCACTGGGGTCTTACCTGGATGCTCCTCAGCTGTTGACTCTGTGCCATCCACTTTCATGACATATGTGGTGATGTGTTCCTGGGAAGCAGTGACTGCATCAAGGTTGATGAGGGACTCCTCTGTGGCTGTCATTTGTGCTTTCATAGAAGGCCCTCCACCAGTGCCAGCATGGTCCCTGGCCACAGTTGCAGCCCTTTGCTGTGCATTGTGTATTATGTCTGTGGTGTAGTGTCAGACCTGTTCTTAGCTCCTGCTGTGGTGTCCAATGTTGTTTATGGTCGCCACCAGTTCTGCCGACAGGCACTGCATTCCTGCATGTGCTGCCGGCTCCTCCCTAAACAGTACCCTGTGATGTAGTCTCAGGGCAACCAAGACTGCCACAGTCTTGGCCTCCATGTATAGTGGGCAACATCCAATAAATCCAAAAAAGAGAGTCGAAAAAGAAGTTGAGAAGCTTGATGCACCACACAATTTCTTGTACAAAATGAACGCTTTATTCACAATCCGCGTTTTCGTCCCCTATGGACTTCATCAGATACACAACCCCTAGTAAACATTCATTAATATACATAGATTCATTTCATTTAACCAATCATTTGATGCCTATTAATTCAAACCAACAAATGAACTTGCTTTGTCAATTAACTATTACATTTATTCCTATTCATTTAAAACACTATGTATGTTGTTAAAACAAATAAATTATTGTGCAATTTTTAATAATTAAATACTTTTTAAAAAACTTTAACTAGTAAGTCAAAACACCACTTTGGTTTAATTTATTTAAAAACATGCCCTAAAATAAATTATATTATATGTTTATTTAAAAAGTTGTTTCATGAAACCCAGTTTGTATGGACTTTAAATGTAGATTAGTGCCATCTGCTGGTCTTTATAAGTTACTACATCCACCTTTTTATATTCTAGCAGCTCTTAATTTTAATAATGGTAAGATGGATATATATTCATTTAGACCAGGAAATTTATTGGCTTCTAGGGCCACTTGCCACCACAATTCTTTGTAACTAATACTCTCCTCCCAAGGACCTCCTCTGATATCTTTTTTAACTTGGTCCAATACAAAGAATTTAAAATCATTTTCTTTACATGTAAGTGCATGTCTATAGAGTGCATTGGTTTCTTTGCATTTACCCATTTCGTATGTATGCTCATAGATCCTCTTTTTCAAGGATCTCTCAGTTTTCCCTACGTAGTAGGATGAGCATTTCATGCATATTGCTAAGTAAACCAGCCCTATAGAATCACAATTAAAGTAGCCCTTACTATGTAGCCATAATTTCTTACTTTCTAAGTATATTTTCTCTTGGTTAATAACAAACCCACACTGCCTACACTTTCCACATTTATAGGTACCTACCCTTGATGTATTACCTCTGTCACCCAGTCTTCTTTCTACCTTTCCAGTTTCCAAAATATTTTTCGTTGACTGAATTCTTAAATACCACCTTTAACTTTTGCTCTGGAAGCCCTTCCAAGTCGGTTAAACTTTTAAATTTCTCCCATTCTTTTTGAAATAACCATTTCACTGACTTGTTTAGGGCATTGTACTCAAGAACCAATGCTTGCTGAAAGCTTTCATTCTCTAAAACCCCATTGGTCTCTATATTTTGTACATTTTCTTTCTCCCCTATGATGGGTTTGAACCTTCCCTTTCTCCCTATTGCAACTTCATCCCTCAAATTTTTAATGAACTGCTCTGGATATCCTCTTTCCTGGAACATCTGTTCTAATTTATCACATTCTTTTATAAAATCAGTTTCAGAGCTTGTCATCCTTGAACCTCTAACGAACTGCCCCTTTACTAAATTCCTCTTACAATAAATGGGGTGTCCGCTATCAAAATGAAGGAATGAGTTTACATATGTTTCTTTTCTAAATACCCTAGTGTCAAAAGAATGTCTATTTTTTATAAATCTCAATATCCAAATATGCTATGCTTTTGCTGGACATATTGTATGTGAACTTCAAAAAATCCGTTGTAACATTAATATATTTTATAAATTCCTTCAACTTGTCCTCACCCCCATCCAAAAAATTATTATGTCATCTAAAAACCTCTTATATAACTTACAATATTCCATGTAGTCAGATTTAAATATATATTTTTCCTCCCAATTGGCAAGTACTAAATTGGCAAAAGTAGGGGCACAAGCTGCCCCCATTGCCACTCCTTGAATTTGTTGAAAAAATTCACCTTTGTGAATTAAAAAATTATTTTTCAAAATCAAATCCATGAAGCCTATACATGCTACCTTGTCTTCAAATTTTAATTTTTTATCATTAAATATCTCCTCTTCGAACATTCTAATTCCTTTTTCATATGTAATAGATCCAAACAGGTCTACTACATCTATTGTCACAAAGATAATTTCTTTGTCAAATATTTAATTCTCTAAGTAGGTCCCATGAATCTCTCAATATTGCTTCCTTATTTATCCATATGTGTTTTGTTTTGACATCTACAAATTTTGCCATGGGTGTAGTTTTTGAGCTTCCTGCTGCTACAATGGGTCTAAAGGGAGGATTTTTGCTATCTTTATGTATCTTGTATACGAAGATGGCAGGTATCTTTGGCTTGCTAACCCTAAGGTATGCCACCATTTTCCCATCAATAACTTTTTCAAGGGCCAAATCTTTCAGAACCATGTCTATCCTTCTATAGGCAATGTTTATCTCGTTCTTGGAGACAGTCCTATACTTAGTTGTATCCATCAAAATGTCATTCATCTTCCCTTCATATTCTATGACATCCACAATCACGACCCCCCCCCCACCCTTGTCGGGTTTCATAACTCTGATACCTGCACTTTCCTTTAATTCTTCCAAAATCTTCTTTTCCCCCATTTCTAAGTTGTTCTTATACTTGACCTTTTTATCCATTCTATTGATCATATTTTCCATATAACTTTCAAAGTTTTTTAGTTGAGCGTGGATAGGTGGGTTGAATATTGATTTATTCTTTAATATTCTTTGTTCTTCTGTCATGTTAATATTATTCCTATCAATACCTTCCTTTCTAAATAGAAGTTCCAAATTCATTTTTCTCATGAATAATTTTATGTCCAACAAAGTTTGTACCCTATTCCCCTTGACTAATGGAATAAATTTGAATCCTTTTTCCAACAAAGAAAAATGTTCACCCCTCAACTCTATATTACTAAAATTGTATATGGTGAACCCATCCTTTGTGTACTTATTACCTTTTTTCTTTATTCTCTCAGTTGTTTTCCGTATTTCACTAGTCAAAGGGTCTAATGCATATATCTCCCCTTTCCTCTTGTCCCCCCTCCCCTGTGAAAATTTCTTTGATTACCATTCCTAAAATGTTCTTCCCCCTCATATTTACCTAATGGTGGGAATTCAGTATCATAGTCATCGTAAAAAGTTTCAGTTTGGGGCTCCCCTATTCTGTTGTCCACATAATATCCCCCTTCCTTCTTATGGGTATTTTTGTGTAGGGATGCCCCATTATGCACTGGTTTTGGGTAACTTATATCCTTTTCATATTCTAAGATATCCCTTTTTAACTTATCCATCTTTCTTTTAACTAATACATCACATCTTCCATCTATGTCCCTTTTAAGTTCCATATATTTTTGTCTCTCTTCTTTAATACTGTAAACTAGGACTTCCTTAACTAATCCATCAAGTTCAATAATTTGTTCATGAATCGTTATTAAATTTCTGTTATTTTCATCAATAATGCATTTCACAATCTCCAAACCACAATTGTTAAAAACATTTACAAGTTCATTGTGAAAAGTAGACCCTATCTGTACATTGTTTGGGTATTTCCAAGTACGTTTCCGTCTCAAACATTCTTTGAGATAACCATTTTCAACTATAATGGATTTGTATTTGTACATCAACTTAGAAGCATTGTCCACCTTTTTGCTAAAAGAATCAGTGTTGACTGCTAATCGGTGTTGCCCCACACCGTTTTCAAGGTTAAAGTTAACATTGAAGTTAAAGTTACATTGTTCTTTCAACCATTGATTCATTTCAACGGTATTGATATTAGAAACAGTACCTTGTGAACATTCAAGCATTTCCGTCACATCACTAAAATTGACCACCGTTTCCTCTGTCTCCGACTCCTGAAAAGCATTCGGAGTAGCTGCTGGATCAAATGCTGAACCGTTCGGTTCATCTCCTTCCCTTGGTATTCTCTCACTTCCGAAACAAGGTCTCTTCCTCTTTTGCCGTTGCTGCCGTGCTCTCAGGTCTTGAGCCATATCTTCTCCTTCCGGTTAAATGCGTACAAAGGACTCGCACAAAGGTGTAAGCAAGTCAACCAAGGCAGTAAGCTGCCCTATAAGTTTTCTAGCCTGACTGCTGTCCTCGCAACAGGTCTGCCTCTCGCTCTCCTTCTCCATACCGTAACAGTCACCACAAAAAATACAATACGGTCAACTCCTCCACAGATACCAATAAATCCAAAAAAGAGAGTCGAAAAAGAAGTTGAGAAGCTTGATGCACCACACAATTTCTTGTACAAAATGAACGCTTTATTCACAATCCACGTTTTCGTCCCCTATGGACTTCATCAGATACACAACCCCTAGTAAACATTCATTAATATACATAGATTCATTTTTATAGTGGGCAACATCTATGATACATCCCACCTGAAAGGCATGAACATGGGAACACATCACAGGACCACATACATTAACTACCATTGTGTACAGACCCTGCACATCCACATTTGCTAGCACTATCCACCAATAACACCCCCATTATACCCCTGCCATCTATCAGTACAGTATGTGTGTGAGTATTGTGAACATACCAGCATTACAGCATGCACTGCCCCCCTTATCCTGATGTGTCATGTTCCCCCTAATGATGACCATTAATGTGCATAATTCACCATTCATCATTCACATCACACAGCACATGCAGCAGCTGGGGACATCACAGAGGTTGCCCATCAGGGAATAACTGGCCATCAAACATCTACCATACACCTATATGCTATAAGACCAACCCAGTGTCATACATACTCCTCAGGAGTGACCGCACTGTGGCATGCAAGGAAATCATGGTCTACACATTGCTGGGACTGCTGGCTGCATGAGTGCAGGTGTTGCACCACTGTGTTAACACACACACACACACACACACACACACACACACACACACACACACACACAGACACACACGCACACCCTCAACCTGGTAAGTGACCTGGATTGGCCTTGTTGCAGCTCACATGTGTGTCACATACAATCACCCTGCAGTGGAATGGGCACCACGTCCACATCAGGCAGGGTATCTACCAAAACCTTTGCTGGTGTAACCTGGTGAAATGGATGGTTAACAGCACATACACCCTTGGAATACCACCTGTGTCCCTGTTGGATGGGGACTTCAGCTACTGCCTTCCATACACATTGTCTAACCTGTGGCCTAAGCACATGGCTGCTCATGGCTCATAGCCTAGTAACCTGATATGGTAGCAGGACTACCAGAAATGGCTTGACTGCTGTAACAGACTGTGTTGTTATGTGTCCACACACATCACTGCCATCGACTGTTGGGTGCCCTCTATGGGCAACGTTACAGTACCAGGTCATCCAGTTTACATCCAGCAAATAGGTGAGTGGTACTACAGGTGCATGTGGACATTCCAATAACATCCGAGGTACACAATAACAAAGAGCAGTGCACATGTGGTGTAGGGTGACCTACTCAAAGGAGTCTGACATCTGCAGTACCCAGATGTTGGCAGAATGGGTACATGTGCCTGATAGTTGTAGACTCCCCTGCCGGACAAGTGTGTATTTGTGCACACAAGTTGGACAGCACATGATGGTTGCCAAGAGAGTTTGGGGGATGTGTCTGTGACATGCCAGACTCCTGGGGACACAATAATGGTGCATGAATATCTGGTACTGTATCCATTCCCTTCTGTTGGCTGCTCAGTATGTATGCACTGCTGCTGAGCCAGACCCAGCATCCGCCCACTACTACTACCTATAACCTGCTGTCCTGCTGCAGGGGCTCAACAGGTATGCTAATCAAAGATGCCAGGCAATCAGATACAGGTGTGGAGTACACATTGACCTAACCAGAGTATGTCAGGAATGGTCAGGGAAACCTGGACAATCTGTGAAATAATCCTGTATGACATTGGCAGACTAACAGGGGCTTATAATGGTACATGATGTGATATGCCAGCTGAATTCGCCATTAAGTACTGTCAGTGTGACATCCCTGCACTGGCCCAGTAATCAAGGATCCTCAATACTCACCACTACCACCGGCGAGGGACTTACACAATGGGAGGATGACAAGTACACACACAGTAAAGTACAATTACCTTTCAGAGATTACGGTCAGTCTGGTGCTGGTTTCCCCCTCTCTGTCCAGATCCACAATAAGAATTCTCACTGGCACAGCTATACAGTTAACATCTCAGCAGAACGGCCAAGCCAGAACATCCATCACCCTCTCTTTCCAACCAGTACATTATGTCCCTGGCCATGTAGCTGACACACACATGTTGAGATTTAATATATGAATGACCCACACACACACACACACACACACACACACACACACACACACACACACACACACACACACACACACACACACACACACACACACTCCTGTGAAAGGCTGGCATAGGTTTACTAGCAAGGGCCCATTTTGGACATACAGGTAGTTCCAACTGTCACAATCCAGCTGTTTATCAGCTACTGTGAGCCCTTTACCAAAGGGTGATGAATCCTACTGTGTAATGTGCCTATTAGTCAAATGGTGAGTGTGACCAAGACCAAGGCTATTGGAGTGGGCTATACAGTGTCACCAAATACATATGCATGTACTCTAAGAACTTACTTAGTTTTATACAGACCAGACACACTTACAAGGTTCAAGTATATTTAATGATAACTAATGATAACTAATAAAGGAACAAGATAATACACATACAATACAATTACTACAGAGCTCAGATTCACAGGGAATATGTTAAGACAACATTGCAGGACAGTCTGGAATAAATACAGCAAACATAGGTTCATAGGATGATACCAGGCTACTGGGCCAGAGGCCCTTATAAGCCTAGCCGGGGATTTTGCCAATGTTCCTTCAAAGTAAGTACTTGTTTCCCCTGTCCAGCAGGGACACAGGTGGGATGCCAGGGGTGTATGTTCTGTTTCCCATCCAGTCGTCCAGGTTCCTCTTAAGCAGGGCTACAGAGGTACACTGCTGGACATGTAGAGGGAGTCTATTCCACAGACAGTCTGGTATTTTAGGACACAAATCTCTCAGGGCAACATGTTCCATTCATGTCATAGACCAGGTTAAGGCCTTGTGTGCAGGTTGTGTGAGTGGAGTTTGTCATACAGATTTACAGCAACTCCATCAAGGCTGGGTCTAAAATGACCTTGTATGCCAGTTACAGGTCTCCTCTGGGCAGTCTGTATGAGACTGAGTAGAGGGACAGGGCTTATAGCCTATCTGTATGGCATAGGTGTTTGAGACCCTGCATTTCCTGGTCAGGAATCTCTGGGGTCTCTCCAACTGTTACATGTGCTTGGCAAGGTACATGCCTAAGGGGGCATTGTACTCGAAAATGGGTCTGATAAGTGAGGAGTGCAGGGATCTTATGTCTTCCTCATTTCTGGATGACATACCTTTTCTTAGAATGTGGGCCATGTAGAAAGCCTTCTGTACAATGGCAGCAATATGGGGGTCAAAAGTCAGGTTGCTATCAACCTGGGTGCCCAAGTCCCTCATGACTGATTGCATGCTTTGTACATCGGTATCAATGTCATAACAGTAGTGTTGTTTTCATACATCCAGATTCCCACATGACTTACATATTCAGTCATTATGCTGACTGTAAGACAAGGAATTTAGTTTATTTAGCTACTTGTAAGAAATGTAATGCTTTCTATGTGGGGAAGACTAACAGGACCCTTAGGGAAAGGATTAGAGAGCATTTATATGCTATCAATAGGGAAAATGAGAACAATGCCCTAGTGAGACATGTTCTGATGCATGGCACCACACACAGTTTTGAGTTCATGGTCTTGGAGCTTATACATACCACCATGAGACTAGGGAATGTTACTGGTTTCACAGAAAGGGAAGAAGGGAAATGGATTATTAGACTGCGAGCAGACTCAGGACATGGTCTTAATGATAGAGTCAGCTTAAAACCCTTCCTTGCTGATCGTCCACTACCACATTAATGAGTTTTTGCAGTTTTATATGAATATTGTTCTGGATATATATACATTTGTATATATATATTTTTATCATTTTATACTATATTTTATTATGCTTCTTTTTTATAAATAATTTATTTAGAGTACACTTTCATGTGATATATGCATATGAATGAATTTGATGTGTTTTTAAATGAGTTGTTAATAATGATCTTTGCAAATGAGTGTTTTACATCTCCTTTGAATATCTGTTTAACTTGCATTAACTGAATGTTTCTATGGTAATTAATTAGATTATTGTATGTGACGTACTATTGGTTTAGTGGGATACATCTAGGGGATTTAAACTGTCTGGATGATGTGTTTGTTGAAGTCTGATGAAGCATCTTGTGTAGATGCGAAAGCGCTTACTTGTTTGAATAAAAGCAGTACTATTTAAACGGTGACTGGTTGGCTTCGATTGTTGTGGAGCACCTGCAGCTTCTTTTGTACTCTTAATCAATGTCATAAGTACTGGGGATGACATTTTCCCCAAAGGGGATAGTGATGCATGTCTTGGCATTCAGTCGGTGGCCATGCTTCTGGCACTAGTCATTAGTTTGTGTAAGGCCCTCTTGCAGGGTGTTCACATCCATAGTGGAATTTAGGACAGCACCCAGCTTGCAGTCATTTGCAAATTTGGTCAGCCACAGACCACTCATTTTGGCTTGCACTGTAGAAAAGTATATGCCAAACAATGGAGGCACCAAGAAAGATCCTTAGATTACATCAGCATTACAGGTCTACTACTAGAGGTTTCTTTCTCTACTTTGACTTAGTGGGTTATATCATTGATCCATTTAGCTACCCATCTGCTAACATACATGCTGAAACCTAGCTGGGAGGGTTTATGTATTATGGCCAAGTAGGGAATACTGTCAAAGGCTTTGTCTAGGTCAAGGAAGGCACTGTGCACCATCTTCCCCACTTCCATGGCTTTGGTGACTGTTTTGAAGAACTCAGCCTAATTTAACAGGCATGATCTCCTTTTGACAAAACCAAACTGTGTTGGGTCAAGTGTTTTAAGGTTGCTAGTGTCCTTGTTTACTAGGTCCATGATATCACATTCCATGCCTTGCAGATCAGGCTAATTAAGCAGATGCACCTATAATTGCTTGGGTCAGTGAACCCCCCCCCCAACTTTGCATAAAAGGATGTCAGTGATTGCCCTCCATTCAGCTGGGATGAAGCCGGTCTCAGGCAGTGGTTGACTAGAGTGTGTAATGGAGCTGTGAGCTCATGCCTGAGTTCATGTAGGATACAGGCAGGGATGTTATCAGGTCCCATGAAGACTTAATTGCTTGCCTTTGAGAGGGCATTAAGGACCTGCTCCATGGTGATAAGGGTAGTGGGGCAGGTGTTGGGGATGTTCTGGTGTATGGATGGGGTGACAGGGGGTGAAGGTTTTACTGACCCTGTCTGGCAGCAGGTTGGCTATATCTATGGTGTTTGTGTATGTGGTGTTATTGACTACCAGTTCAGAGCAGATTTGGGTGTTGGCTTTGGGATTGCAGGCATATGTGAAGAACGCCTTGTGATTGCACTTGGTGGATGTGGCCAATTTGGACTTGAAGTTAGCCTTGGAGGATTACACTGGTGACCAAATATGCTTGTTCATACAACGGAGTGATTACTGCCAACTTGTCACCTGCTCCTTCTCGGCCCTGGACAACAATATTTTTCTTCTGTTATACAGTTTGTTTATTGCTGCTGTCCACCAGATATTTTTACTCTTCCTTGAGGTAGATGATTTGGTCCTGTTACGTATTGCTGAGTCCATATAGCTATGTAGGTGCTCATATATTTTGCTGGTGTAGGCTTGGACATTAATTCAAGTTCTAACTGATGGGAAAGTGGCTGTGAAGCTGCTTATTCCTGCTTTGAGGAAAGTGTATTTATATTTGGAAATGTTTTTCTGTTTGACCCTGACAGGGGGGAGGTCAGGGGAGGTTGTGATTTTAAAAGTGATTGCTTTATAGTCGGATCTTACCAAGGAGAATGAAACAGTAGGAGTGTTACAGTGGCTACTCATGTTCTTTACAACCAGGTACAGGATATTTTCACCTCTCATAGGAGTGTCGGTGACCAGAGGCAATGCATTGCCATTGATGAAGTTGAGGAATCTCTGGGTGTTCATGTTTGGGGTAGAATAGGTCTTTCACTCTATGTTTGGGTAGTTAAAGTCACAAAGGTTCAAGGTAGAGGGGTTGAATATTGATGGATTTAACTAAGTTCAGATAGGTGGAGTGGATGTCCTGCATCATGGTTGAGGGTCTGTAACTAGCAATGATATGAATATGTGTTTTGCCAACACTTAACTGCACCTGGTGTGTGTCATGTGCATAATATCATTTGATCAGTCTGGTGGTGTGTATGTCTTTGATAAATATTGTAACTCAATCTCCTTTGCCTTTGTAGCCCTCCATTTGGGGTCTGAAAGTATGGTAGGATGAGTAACCTGGTAAGGTTGGGGTGCTCTCCACAGCTTTGAACCAGGTTTCAGGGACTTTGCAAATATCAGCATCCTCCAAGGCAAGGAATGCTTGCAATGAGTGCAGTTTCATGCAAAGACTCCTAGCATTTAGCAGCATGACCTTTACATTTCGTTTAACGTACTTTTTCATGTTGCTAATATTGAGCTCATGACTTTGACTACAAAAGACACTATGGAGGAGACCAGAGCCTTTGCCAGAGATGGCATGAAGGCCATCTATGGCAAAGCATCGTGGTCTGTCATTTGTGTACTGAATTTTGAGTGAGACAGCAAGGAGCCTAGGTTCTTAATGTGATTGCATCTCTCAGATGTTGTGTTCTTGGGTGGTAGTAGTATAGTAGTAGAGGGTGGTCTGTGTACTTAAGGCAGTTGCTAAACTGTCTCAGGATGCCCATATCAACCACAGTAGCAGGATAAAGTACAGGAGATTGTCCATCCATGGTTATCATTATCTGTGGAATAGAGGTCAGAGATAGTAGGGTCGGTACTATCTGAGGACAGTACCCATAGGTGTGAGTATGGCTGGATAAAATCAATACAGTAGCTGCAGGCGAGGGCCTCACTCACACAGGAGTGCTAGTAAGGGACAAGCATTGCAACTGAGATACCTCACAAAGGGTTAATACAGCACAGCAGCAGTGTGCAATGGACAGACAAGCACAAACCCACACAAATGCTGGGTTTGAATAGCACAAAAACAAAGGTAAACTAGAAACACTGGAACTGACCATCCAACCCTTGTCCCTGAGTTTGTAACTCAGCACCCTATTCCAGAGAAGTTCCAACCAGTTCACCTACTCCCAGTAAGTGCAGGCAGGCCCTGGCCAACACAAGATAGCATAGCAGCAAACACAGGAATCATGCAAACAGATCTGATTACAGAAAAACAGGCAATCAGACTATGCTAAAAATATTTCAAGTCTGCGTAGGTCAATGTAACACAGGAGAACAGATACACACAAAAATATCACAGTAGTAAACAAGAGCAAACTGATTTCAACAAATGCAGCAATTAACTAACAAGAAAGCTCAAAACTGAGCCTTGTTCCAGCAGTCTTCAGTCAGACAAGTTCTAACTGCACACTCCTGCCACTAGGGTGCAGGGTAAGCCTTTCCAAAAAAGGTAGCCTAGATTACTGCTCAAGTTCTACAAACAAAGGTAGATTCAGCAGGTCTGCATGTAGTGTATGCTACAGCAAACAAGGTGCACCAATTTCTTTAAGGAACAGTTGAAACAGGCAGGCACGATACTCCTTTAACTAGCAACTCACATCTCAGAAGGGCAGAATCTACCCTCTCCTTCCACAAGAGTGTAGGTCACAAACCTCATTCATGTAAAATGACTGGCCTGAAGCCCAAATGCTTCAACCAGAAGTAAAACACATTTAGAATAACAGACAGTAAAAGCCTTCAACCAGCAGACCCCAATTTACAAGGATGTAAGCTACCCCTCCTGCCATCAGAGTGCAGACCACAAACCATCTTACTGTAAAACAACTGGCCTGAAACCCAAGTGCTTAAACCAAAAGGCTTAGAATGACAGTTACATTTTAATCAGACTACTAACAAGCAGTAATACATGCAGCAGATTAAGTGCAATTTAGTATTTGTAAGAACAGGCAGCAAAAACAATATAAAGTAATAAAGTATGAAGAAACACAAATATAGTAAAGTAAAATCAGTTTTTTTTTAGGTTAAGCAGAAATGTATGAAACATGATACTTTACGTTTGGGAAACCAAGGTGGAGGGGGCTTCCCAAATGATCTCTCTCTACTCAGTAGAATAGGCTGATGGGATGGAACTGGGAGGAGTGTCCAAAATGAGATTTATAGTAGGGGTGGGCTACTCACAAGCCACCAAATTTAAGAACACAACAAGGACTGGATGACTGGGAGGGAAAACATGTATAACTCCAACAGAACAGAAAACGTAAAAAAAAAAACAAATGTAATAGTAGAATAAGATACAAAATAGAAGTGATCGAACCTTAAATAAAGGTCTTCAAATCAACAATACACGCAGAGATGACTGATGCTCAGAGCAATGCAGAACACAAAAACACTTCAGCTAACTACAGGTATTTCTAATTAAAAGAGCAATGCTGTCTGTCAGATCCTCCAACTAATTAAATGATGCTATTCACAGTTTGCAAACACATTCTTTGGTAATTTTTTTTAAACTGACCCCAGTCAAGAACTCTTTAAACTCCAACAGAACAGTAACTTAAAACTAAACAAATGTAATACTAGACGAGATACAAAATAGAAGTGATCAAACGTTAAATCCACAGCTTCAAATCAACATTAAATGCAAAGATGACTGGTACTCAGAGCAATGCAGACCACACAAACATCAGACAGATATTCGATATTCCCATCTATATGTAAAAGATTTTACATGTCCCTAGTTCCTTACTATTAGCAAGGCAAATGTATATGAGTGGACAATGTAAGATACACAAACACATACAACATACAAAGGACTTTCTCCGAGACAGGGCTGGAAGTAATAATCAACATTCATGCTGGCTTAGCTCAGATTACATCAGTGTTTGTCACCTGCCTTCACTTGCCAGGCTAACAGCAAGTAACATACATTTTAGCATCTCTGCATCAGAAGAGAATATCTGTTTTATGTTTATGCAGAACTGGAAATCATAACACAGTTAAGCACTTCTACATTTCAGCCTAGTAATTATTTATGCCTCAAGGCAATACAAATACCTCTAGCTGTAGACATTTATGTCTGCTTGCTGCACTGAAACTGTGATAACACATTCATAAAACAAGTTCAGCTTATTTACTTGACATTTTGCAACTAATGTCTGTATGTTTGAGACTTCCAGTTTCTACTATTAATCCAGTTATTTGCACAGGTAATACTTAATATACATTTCTGTTCTATGCCAGTAACCTGTTAGAGCAAGCCATTTGGACAAAGGCACAAATAAAGGTGGGACAAAGACCAACACATAGTGGCACTTTATAAATACTGCTCATACACAGTTAATAGAATACTAGGTTTTAGATTCGCATGGGTTATCTGAAGGTTATGACATCTGATATTTACATGTGTGCTATTAGTTTATGACTTCTCTCTTTAATCATTTGCCATGGATTTTCCAGGCAAAACACAAATGTAGGAGTAAGTGAGTAAAACTATTAGACAAACATGTGGTCCGGCTGCAAAACTATGGATAATTGTAAGGTATGAGCTCAGTACATAACATACAGTTCAACCCACACACTTCTGAACCAGTTGTTTAATATCCGCATAACATATATAGGTCTCTTACACTTATAAGACATGCATAAGTATGATATAAATATACACAAATGACATGATTATTTACATCACAGTTAGCTGGGCTGGCAGTGTCACAGTCAGTATTGTACAACAGACAATCTAGTAGTAGCCATATGTGAGCTGACCCTTGCTGGAGTGACTCAGGGGCCAGAACTGTGATCTATGTCACTGCAGGCCATACCTCTCAACCTATTAGAGCAAGAAATCTGGACAAAGCCATAAATAAAAGTGTGACAAAGCCCCAAAAATAGGGACAGTTTTTAAATATTGCTCTTACAAACTTAGAAAGTTGTTGGAATAACCAGTTTTGCATTAGCATGACTTTTCTAAAGAGTATGAAGACTGGAACTGAAATGTCTGTCATTATTTTCTAATTTCAGTCCTTCATGATTTGCCACTAATTTGCCAGAAAACCACCATTTTATGCAAAACAGACCAAAATTGTGAGGCAGAAAATCAGGACATTCTGCAAAAATCTGTACAGTTCAGAGGTATGCTGCAGACATAGCCATCAGGGATGGCTGTAGGTGCTGGACAGTAGACTAACAGCAACATGACAGTCCAGGAAATGTTGTTCAGAGCTACTTTTTAAATTCCTCTTATCCATGACTGCATCCCCCATCTGCTTTCCATTACATACTTAATTGTTTGACATACCTGGTATAGTGCTGTACTCATTTTTCAGAATAAATCCTCAAAAGGTGTTGTGAAAAGTCTCAGTCTGTCTTCCCGACAAAAGTATCAGACCTGTTTAGCATAGGCAGCAGCTTGCCTTTTGTAGGTAATGCTCATGAACAGGTGATGGCCTGTGCACCAGTCTGTTGCTCCCATTTGCTAATTGCATCCAGAACAGCTGGGTTGCCTTCCCATTAGCCAATGCCATGGCATCACAGTGCTAAAATGAAGGCCTTCATGTGGGCCTTGCCCCTTTTCCTGGCCAGTGAGGAGGACATTATGGAAGTGTGGGAGCTACAGTTTCACAGAGGGTAGGTGGAAATTCTGTCCAATCTTTGGATTGATGTGTTGTGTCCACAGTTTTGCATGCTATGTCTGCATACCTCTCAACCTCTTAGCACAGGAAATGTGGACAAAGCATGACAAAATGTGTGGAGAAAGGGTCAAAAATAGGGAGAGATTTTAAATATTGGTGTCATAACCTTAGAAAATTGCTAGAGTAACAGGGTTTGTTTTGACATTCATTTTCTGAGGGATTTGAAGTCTGACACTCAAATATGTATTATTATTTAGTGACTTCCATCCTGATATCATCCCAGTGATTTAGCAGAATACCACAAATGTTAATAGGCCATAGGTATGAGCCATAACCCTGGACATTCAGTGGAAATCTGTACAGTCACATGTGTGTACTGATTCTGTGTCTGTGTCAGAGGCCCAAGTACTCTGTGATTTTGGCCACTATATGTTGAAGTACTGTGTGACTGGCTATCAGGATCTGTTCATAGAACTTAGTTGATGTACTCAAGAGGTCAGTTGGCCTAGTGGTATGTTGCTCTGACGGCAGTTCAAATGGTTCTGTGTTGATAATTTGGCAGTGATGTTATTCACCATAAAGGTATATCCCTGTACTACCTGATAAATTTACAAATGCATCAGCATACCAAAAACTGTACATATTTCACAGAATGTCCAGATTTTGTGCT
Organism: Protopterus annectens; assembly: GCF_019279795.1. Taxonomy (NCBI): domain Eukaryota; kingdom Metazoa; phylum Chordata; order Ceratodontiformes; family Protopteridae; genus Protopterus; species Protopterus annectens. The sequence goes on from NC_056726.1 coordinate 1,800,610,964, forward strand.
CGTATTTTTGGTCTCTTCCTCAGAATATTTGTTCTTTTCTGGCAAATAACTGGGATAATCTGAGTTCTGGTGCACTAAATAATGACAAAGCTTTGAGTTACAAATGTCAAATCCTTCAAAAAATGTATGTTAAAACAAACCATGTTACCCTAACAACTTTCTTATATGTATAGCTGCACTATGTAAAATATGTACCTATTGTTGGGTCTTTGTCCCCCAGTTTTTCAGTCTTCATCCAGATTTCTTGCACTAAGAGATTGAGAGGTATGTGCATCAATAATTTCCCAGAGCTGATTTGGTGTAGTGGTATGTTGCTGTGACTGTAGTTCAGAAGGTCCTGTGTTCATGAATCTTCAGATTTGTCTTTTTTCAATAATGTTAAATGATTGTAATATATGATATGTTTGAAAAAGCATCACAAGCTCCCGTAGCTGATTTAGCATAGTGGTACATTGCTCTGACTCTAGTGCAGTGGATCCTGTGTTTAAGAGTTGGCAGTGATATATTTTTTCCCCTAATGCTAAATGACTGTAATGCATGATATTTTTGAAAAAAGCATTACAAATTCCCACAGCTCATTTGGTGTAGTAGTACATTGCTCTGACTGTAGTGCACAGGGTCCTGGGTTTGAGACTTGGTAGTAATATCTTTCTTCCCTAATGTTAAAGTACTGTAATGCATGATATGCTTGAAAATGCATTGTAAATTCCCACAGCTCATTTGGCATAGTTGTATGTTGCTCTGGCCATAGTGCGCAGGGTCCTAGGTTCAAGACCTACCAGTGCTGGTGATTTTGTTGCTGGGCAGAACAGGGGCTGATTGAGACAATGTGATTAAAGCAGTTTTAAGCAGGTTTGTGTGGTTTTGCTTGATGTGTGGCAATGCCAAGAGATCCTTAGCTTCCCTTAGCTTTGCTTAGCACCACTTATTCCTGCTTAAACCCATGCTATTTCCAAAAAAAGAAAAGAAAAAGGGGTGGAAGGAAAGTGGTGAAATTGGGGCAAGCAGGAGGATGTGCAGAACGGGTGTAGGAAAGGACCGTAGTGCTCCATTTCTTCTGCAGCAACAGGTGTTAATGATGTGGACAATTTGGAATTTAGAGCCTCACACCAAGCAGGGATAGATGTGGGTGACATACATTGGTTGAGTAATTCAAGGGTAAATTGATTGCTGCCAGTGTACATGGGGGCAAAATGGAGAGCTATGTATGGGATGGGATTTTTTGGGCAGGACAGATGTCTCCCCTTTTTTTAAGGTGAGAGTGGGATGTTGGGGAAAGGTTGTAGGTACGTTTGGGGAGGTAAGTTGGGTAGGACAGGTTGCTTTTGCAGACAGACAAGACAGACAAGACAGCAGACAGGGGTGGTGTATGATGCATGAGGGGGGTGAACACTTTGGACAGGGAGGGTGGTTGGGAATCAGAGGCCCATGTGCCCCTGGATGGAAACAGTGGGACTGAGGCCCCCACCCATGGGCAATCAACACTGCCCGTTCACGGCCCCAAAGGCAGCGATGCAGTTTTCTGGGCAACAGGGGCAGGCTGCCCCTTGAGTTGCACCTGTCTGCCTTCAGTCTAGCTCAGGCATTCATTCAACTCTGTCTGGAGGACCCTGTGCACCATACCTTGGACCTGTTTGCAGGTGACTGGTTCTTCTCCGCACCCATGCCCGGGGTGGGGGGCAACCCCTGTCCCCTGAGGCAGTTCCACTTGAGGATGGTGTAGGGCCAGCAGATGAGGCAATTCTGGGGTGGGTCCTAGTCATCCTGGGACCCAGTGTCATGGCCAGATGAGACAGAATAGGTGGATCCACTGGGACCTGTCTTCTAAATGTGCTATGGTGTTGGGGGTTTTCAAAATGTATTGGTTAGTCATAAACAAAAAATTTCAAAATTAGTTATAACAGCATGTGTAGGTGTTCCAGTTAACCCAAAACAATAGAAGTGAAACAATTGCATAGCAAACAGAGCACATGCATAAATGGAATAACAGTCACCATTATAACAGCATGCCAGTTACATTTATGGCAACAGGCCACCAACAATGGTATTTGAATAAGGTATGTTGATATGCAACCAATTAAATTTATGATCAATAATAGAACACAAGCCCCAACATTGGGTTTTGAGAACATAACCTTAGTATATGAATAATAATTATTGATGCAGATAAGGGGTGGGAGGAGAGGAAAAAAAGTCAATTAACAACTGTATAGGCTTCTATTTTTCAGAGCAGTACTGCTCAATACTCTACAGGTCTGCCCTCACTTTACAGCTACCTGTGGCCCATAGCTTCTGCAGCACATACATAACTGTTAAACTGTCAACCTGAAATGGTATGGGGCAAACTGTAACAATTCTGGGTACATGATTAGAGGGGACTCGTACATGTCAGGGTTACATATATAACGAAGAAGGTGTACCCTGCACTGATGTTGTGTGAGTGTGCTACTGGTATAATTCACTTGGATTTATATCTGTGTCCAAGGTTATTGGCAGCAGCGATCACTAGCCATGACAGCGTGGCACTTGAGAGACATGTACTGGGAAGAGTGCGTAGTGTATGTACCTATCCTGCTGTCTTTTAAAGGCATGGGGTTGGACACTGGAACAATTGTGCACAGTTTATTAGTTTATCCTTCATACAGCTACTACAAGCATTTCTTTACCTGTAAGAGCTGTGGAGAGCATATCTGTTAACACTACTGTTTCTACAAATATTCAAGATTGCTTGAGTGTAAATATTCACACATCCTAGTACTACTCCCTGGATTCCAACTGTGGTCTGTGTATGCAAAAATGAACAACAAAGCTATTTCTCATTACAGTGAGCTACTGGGAAACTGTTGTCTCTTTCTTGACTGATTTCTGCCTAATACTCACTTGGTTAGACAGTCTGACCTTGTAATCTAAGTGTAGTGTCAACAAAGACTGTAGTGACAGTTGAATATACATGACTGAGATTCATGCATGACAGATAGTTAATGTACTCTGTATTAATCCTTTGAAAGAAGATGTAAACATTAAATCCCTAGTAGATGTGAATATGTGTGATCTATACAGACCATAGCAGGGTGCTGGGTTGCATACCCTACCCGTACACATTTGGACATCATATATTTGGAGTGTCCACCTATTAAACCATAATACTTGCCTGCATCAGCATACCCGCATCCAGGACTACATAGATCTGAAATGCAAAGGTTTACACAAGGCAATGCTGCAGGGTACACACTATAATACATTACACATTACTATTCAAGGTTCAGATCTTAGTGCACAACATGTTTCATATTTCATTTAAATCTTGTTTTACAGCTCCACAGTCTACAGTTTTATATAACAGCTGGTTATCAGAACAACCTCAGTTAATGCATGCTGTCAAAGCCATATTTGCTGTGAAGCACCTGTACACATTATATTTCTTCAACAACATACCAGATTAAACACAACAATTTGTGGTATAAATCTTTATTTGAGTAACATCACATAGTGCTTTATTACAGTTGAAATTCTACATTCAGTAGTACTGCATATCCTATAAAACAATATTGGTCTGACAAACTTTATTTGTTCAGTACACTTAGAACACACTATACCTAATAGTGGTAAACAATTACACTTTCTTACTTTTGACTATACATATATATATATATATATATATATATATATATATATATATATATATATATTGTAAGATATATCTGTACTCACCACACTGTCGGCACAGCCTCTCCAGTCATCCTTCATGGGCTCCCACATTACGAACCCTCTCCTCTGCAGCTGTGGGGGAAAAGCACACCATTATGCATACCTGTCTATCAGATATTCATACTATAATGATAAATCACCAGTTGCTATACTTGCAAACTTCTGGGGCATTCCCGTCCTGAGTATCTTGTATCTACTGGGACAAGAGAGCCCTCTTCCTCCATTTCAGGTCATAATAATGATGATGGACCTGCTATCCGGTGCAGGGGATGCCAGTGGCTTTGGTGAGCTCAATTTCCAGATGATCCCAGGCTTCAGCCTTGTATTCTGAGCCCTGATACTGGCCCTGCAGCAGTCTGATGTCATGGTTCTTTTCAAGGAGCCTAACCATGACCCTAGATTCCAAAATGCCCTAGCACTGTGCCTGAAAGCTCACTCCTTCACCAGCACCTGCCATAGCTCCTACAGGGATCAAACTCTCATGTATTATGCCTGTATTCCCACCTGTACAGTTTAAATAAAGCCATATTCCTGCCCTTTGCTGTCATTGGACCATTTTTGAAAAAGCTGAGCAAAGCTCAGCAGTTTACAAACCCGCTAAGTTGAGTTGAGCCATGCTTAAAGTGGCAAATGCTGAGCAGTGCTTAGCAGTGTGCAAATCCTCTTACCTTACCTGCATACTGCTTAGATACATACAACAGTATTGAACTGTATTGTTCATTAATGTTACTTCATTCTTAGGTGCATCTATTTTATTATATCTCCTAAACATATGCATTTCACTACGCTATCTGTTCCTGTAACTTTAATGTATTGGACACTTGTGTGAAACTGGGGCTTTTATACTTGGGTCCCCACTGTATATGGGCTTCTCATCAAGCTGGACCACCACAGTTAACATATTTCAATGTTTACAAAAACCCCAACATTTACAACATTTCTCTATTATGTGTAAAAAGCTTAAAGGTCAGAATTCGACCATTGCACCTACTGTACAAGTGCCGATGTCCTAACCATTCAGACAGTAGTTATGATCTGCTGCTAAACTGATGTATATACCTTTTATTCTTGCTTAAGCATCACACAAACATGCTCAGCTATGCTTAAACTTGACCTTTTCGACAAACATTAAAAGCATCTGGTTTCTATTTTTAGATGTCTGGCATGTGTTCCTTGCAAATGCCAATAACCACTATATCAGTAAATAACATTAACATTAATATAAAAATCCTTTCTGATGTAAAAGCTAAATGGCCTGTTCTGGTATTTAAACTGTGAACCACTGCATGCAAAGCCAGAACTATAACCGCTAAACTTACTCGCTTCTGAAGATTTCAGCTATACATTTGTATATAGCTCTTACATGATGTTTAAGCTGCTGAGCAAAGCTCCGTGGCATGCAAACCCACTCAGCTACGCTTAAACTTCACATATAAAGGAAAAAAAAAATTTATACAACCATTTTTAAAATATCAGCATGTCAGTTGCAGGCCACATGCTCTTTATGACAAACCATTGTTATGCAAAACCTGTCATTCTATCAACTTTCTAAGAGCAATATTTAAAAATGCTCCTATTTATGAGCTTTTGCCCCACTTTTGGTAATAGCTTTGTCCAGATTTCTTGCTCTAAGAGGCTGAGAGGTTTGTGTCCGAGGACAGTATTTTACTGTAAAGTGCCATAAGGCACTTTCACGATGCAGGGGGTGTGTTACAGTTCTTGTCACACCCCCCTGCATTGCATCCATTCACAACTCTCTTTTCAGTGTCTGTGGACATTGAAGGGATTCTGAAGTGCCGTACGGCACTTTCATAATGCAGGAGTGCGTTACAGTTCCTGTCACACATCTCCTGCATTGCATACCTTTCACAATCCTCTTTTCAGTGTCCATGGACACTGAAAGGTTTGTAAAGTGCTGCATGGCACTTTCACAGTGCAGAGGGCATGTTACAGATTTATGAGCACTACTGCAACATGCCCCTGCACTGATTCAGTGTCCATGTATACAGCTCCATCTCAGTAGCGCACCTTCATTAATATGTAAGGCAGGCTGCCGAGAGAGAGATGTGGACAAAGACACCATTCACTCTGTGTAGGAATAACAGGGTCTATATCACTTCATTGAAACTGCAGAAGTTCAAACAACATATGTTCGAACTTTTAACCTCGAAGTGCAAAATCATTGAAGGTTTAGAACAGTGATTTTTTTCCCAGGGAAAAAATCGACGTTCCAAGAAACACACACAACACAAGCGCACCAAAAGAAACAGCAATCCACACACATACACTTAAAATCCTACATCTAACCCTACACTAAACTGTACATACCCTACTATCTATCCACTTACCTTAACCTAAACCCTAACCCTAAGGTCCGTCACTATCGCACACTCACCTGACCTACGCCATAACCCTAACTCACCTATCCCATCCTAACCCTAAAGTCTGTCACTATCACACTCCCACCTCACCTGTGCCCTAACCCTAACTCACCTAACCCGTGCCCTAACCCTAGCATCCACACAATTGCACACTTACCTGAACCTGACCCGTAACTTTCCACAACAGTGCTGAAAATTGTGAAGCCACAGAAACAGCCCACCAAATTCTTTCCCTGGGAAAGAATTCAGTGTTCTGTGGCTTCACAATAATCAGTTTTCGAACTTTACAGTTCAAACATATGGTGTTCGAACTGCTGAGGTTTTGACAAGCTGATAGGAACACGGAATAACACTATTCCTACACAGAGTTTACTGAATCCACGGGAGCATCTATCTTTCTCCTCTTTTCTCTTATAGTAGTGTTCTTCAATCCTTCCACATTCAGTTTTGATTTCTTCCTTTTCAACTGCCCCTTGCCTCTTTTTTCTACCTTTTCTGCTGGAAAAAGTATGCCTTTTTCTGTAGAATGAAGGTTTTCTGATAGAAAAATATCATCATTCCCTATAACCTGTGTGATACATAACAAAGCAGTGTCCTTTTTACTGCATATTCTCTTTCCTTTACAGTCATTAATCAGTTTCCTTTTCTTCCTTGTTATTTGTTGTGAAGTTTTTCCTTTCTTTCTTTTTTTGTTTCCTTCTAAACAAACTGGATTCTCAGATTGCTGAATATTTGCATCCAGAATTCCAAAGTTGTCATGGGCATCGTCTTGTTTCATAGGAGTTGAATGAGTTTTGCTGACAAAAGATGCATCATTTCCTAAATGTGTTCTATTTGTTCTATACCTAACATTATTTATCTCACCAGTCCAGTCATTAATATATGAAACAACAGTTCTCCAAGCCATGCCAATTGCACAAGTGTAATCATCATCAAGTCTAGATTTACTTCTAACAATGGTAAGGAAATCATCCAACTTTTAACATGAGGAACACAGATCACTGGTGTTATCAGTTGTTACCTTTAAATTTGCATAGCATTTATTACACTGTATGAGATATTTTGCATTAGCAAATCATTAATTGCATACTCATTTAAGGAATCCATATTCAGCTTCAAATGAATAAAATATTGTAAAAGAAAAGAATAATCAAAATCAGTGACTACAGACCTCAAAGAGAACTTAAATCAAGTTATATGACAAAAAAAAATCATACCAGCAATATACAACACTCTGCAGTCTATGTGAATTTATAACTGTCTTAGCCCCTGAGGGGGCTAGAGCTTGTCTGTCTAAAACCTCTCCCTTTTTAACAACCAACAGTGAAATTAAAGGTAAAACAACAAAATATGACTCAAAGTAAGTTTTGTTAGCAAGCTATCCCTTCCTACATACAAACAGTTAAAAACAGTGATAACAAATACAATATACATTAAACTAAAACCTCTCTTACCAGTCAACTGCACAGTAATTCACAAACCAAGTTTGGATGGCTAAGATAAATGAAAATTCAGACAAAAATTACACAGGCTGCATGTTCCAGCTGTTAAGTATGTTATGTTACACCTCTGTCTGATCCTATCCAGCTATAATGCCTTATTTGATGTCAGGCAAACATCCAATCTATACTAAATTACAAAATTGTGTGTAATGTACATCACAGTCACATGCCAAACATCTCAGAAATAAAGCACAGTCAACTTTCTGATTTAAAAGCCCACATTTGCACTTGTTTCCCCCCTTTCCTGTAACTAGCCTAGTCCAAATACAGATTTGCTGTATCCAGGACTGTTTGTAAGCTCCTGAGACCCCCAAGCCTTTCTGTGTTGGAGGGAAGCCTGCTAGCTTATCAGTATGAATGGTAAGAACTAGGTAACCTATCTACCACATAATGAGCCCATGGCCCAGAAATTGTAGTTATTGGCTGTTTGGGCAACTTTTCCATCTCTTTCAACTTTCTGATTTAAAAGCTTGCATTTCTACTTGTTTCTTTCCTGTAACTAGTCTAGTTCAGATATAGATTCTTAGTTTTAGCACTTGAATTTGCTTATTCTTGCTCAGCACTGTTTAGAACTTTCTGTAAGCACTAAATAAGCTACAAAGTACTACAGCACCCAACTTTCCTCATTATCCAGAGGGAAAACAGTTTTTGTACTTACTTTTCTCACTTGCTTAGAGAAAAACAACTCTTGTACTCACTTTCCTCACTTGTCTAGAAGAAAATATTTTTTTATTCAGGCATGTCCAAGGGTCAGCTCCCCGTGTTCTCTCCTGTCTATCTGATGAATCTGGGCATCTTGGGGCAATGTAGTAATTGCCTCATGTACACAGACAACCCTCTCCTCCTCCCACCCAACACTACAACCTGTGAGAGATGCAGTTGTCTAGCCAAACTGGAGGTAAAACTCCCTCCAACCAAGACTGAACTTGACAGTCAAGAAGAAAAGGTAAAGACTTGGACCACACCATACTCATCACATAGTCCCACTAAACCTACACCACCAAAATCCACACATAGAAACACAAAAACATTTGTGTAGGCTCTCAATAATAATCTGCTCAAGCAACAGAGACCTCCAGAGCAGAAACTCAAGCAACCTCCACCCCCCAACACAACACAAATGACACATAGCCCACAGACTCAGTGTGCCACTCAACCACAGCCCATAAGGCAAAACAACGTACCCAACACACTAGTCATAGGTAACTCTATAGTCAGGCACACTGATGTCCCACTCACCAGGCTAAACAAGGGAAAGGTTACTGTCAGCTGCCTGTTGAGTGCCAGGATACGCCACATAACCCACACACTCAGGTCACTCCACAACACGTACAAATATGACTCTGTCATCGGACATGTTGGTATGAATGACCTGAGATGTACCTCCCTGAATTACATGAAAGGAGAAATGGAAGAGCTCTCTGATTTTGTAGCCCAGGCAGATATGACCCTAGCCCTGAGTAGCATCCTGCCATCACCCAAAATGATACTGCAGTACAAGGACAAAATCATTGACTTCAACAATTGGCTAAGCTTCTAGTGTCATTCTAAGTGGATCCAGTATCTGACTGCCTGGGATGACATGATTGACAGACCACAATGCTTTGCCAGAGATGGCCTGCACCTGTCACCCCTGGGATTCCAGATTCTGGCTAAGGCTCTTTCCACCCCTATAGTGCCTTTTTTAGGCAAGGTTCAAATTATAGAATTCACCACCTTAACAGGAACAGGCAAGCAGAAGGTAATTCTACTCAATGCTAGATGTCTAAATCTCAAAATGCACTCCTTCGAGGCACTCCTTAAAATGGAGAACATCGATATGTGTGCAGTGACTGATACCTGGTTCAAGGCTCCAGAGAGCACCCCTGCATTACCAGGCTATAACTCATACCACACCTTTTGGTCACCTAACCTGGTCTGGAACACCAAAGGCAGAGGTGTGTCCATATTCTTTAAGGATATCCACACCTCCAGGCTAGTTGCTCAGCATAATGCATTCAAGGTTATCCAAGTGCATCTAACTATGGGCAAAACCACAATCCAAATTGTAGCTTGCTACATATCCCGCACCATGCCTCAGGATTCCCACTCCTCTTTTCTTGATATACTGGAAAATATTAGGGTTCAAACACCCTAATAATGGGTGATTTCAACTACCCCACCATTAACTGGGAAAACTACTCATGTACAATCTCCTTTGCTCAGCGCTTTCTGGAATTCATAAATTCCAATGCCCTGGATCAACTTGTCCACACCCCCACCAGGGGCAAAAATATCCTAGACCTAGTCATTACCAACATGAGTGACTGGTGTTCCACACCTGAAGTTGACTCCTTGTTGGTCAAATCCGACCATAAGCTAATCACCCTAGATATCCACATCCCGCCCCCACCCCCCATTAAGGAAACCACAGTAAACATTTTCTCCAAAGCCAACTTAATGCTTCTTAAGACAGAAGTGGCAAACTTCATGACACCCATGCAGATGGACAATACAGTTACAACTGCTGAATCCTACACAATGCACTCTATAAGCACTTACATGAGTGCATGGATCGTGCTATCCCAAACAGAACCAAGATGCTATCCTCCAAAAAAAGGAAGCCAATCTGGCGGTCCCCTAACCTAAAAAATCTCTACAACAGAAGGAAGAAACTGTTGCAATAGAGAGTAAAATTCTATGAGTGGAGGAGCTCCGTGGTCAGCCTCAGTAAGAAGCTGAGAGCCGTTATAAGATCCTTCAAAGCTAGCTACAAAAAAAATCGCCACTGATTCTAGGGACAACCACAAAGCATTCTATAGCTATGTCAAGAATCTCAATGGCAACACCCAGATCTGCTCTGAGTTACAGCACAATGGCATGAAAATTACAGGACCAACTGATATAGCCATCATCCTGGCAGATAGGTTCAGTACTAACTTTACTCCCCTCTCACCTCCTAAAGGGTCCATATCTATGCAGGAAGAATGCATAGTCCCTGTAATCACAACTACGCAAATAAAATCTGCACTCTCTAAAGCCAAAAACACAGCATCCATGGGACCGGACAACATCACAGGCTGTGTTTTACCTGAACTTCAGAACAAACTGGCTTCCCACCTAAGCACCATGTTCAATCATAGCCTCACATCAGGCTTTGTGCCCACTGAATACCATACAGCAATGGTTATCCCACTCCCCAAAGGGGGAGTCACAATGGATCCCAGGAACTATCACCCTATTAGCCTGACGAGCCTAGTCTATAAGGCCATGGAATGTATCATCATGGATCTCATAAACAAAGACATTGGTAACCTCCAAACTCTGGACCCCACCTAGTTCGGGTTTGTGATAGGCAGATCATGCCTTCTGAACCTGATCGACTTCTTTGAGGCAGTCCCCAAAGCCGTAGATGAGAGTAAGGTGATTCACACAGCCTATCTTGACCTCACCAGGGCTTTCAACACCATCTCCCATTCTGCAATTATAGATAAACTGACTAAACTAGGTATAAATCCCTGCATCACAAGATGGGTTGTGAACTGAATCACTGACAGAACCCACACCGTAAAAGTTGCAGACTCCAAATCTGACTTCAAATCAGTGACAAGTCGAGTATCACAGGGTTCAGTCCTGGGACCTCTCCTGTTTGGTATCTACTTCTCTGAAGTACAGGCTAACACAGAAGGACTTTGACTAATGAAGTTCGCAGATGACTGCAAACTAGGAGCCATAGTCAAGTCCCCAAATGATGTGGACATCCTACAGAAGGGCCTCACTGAGAGAGATGCCTGTTGTCAGAGACATGGCCTCAAGCTCAGTGCCAAAAAGTGCATTGTCATCCCCTTTGGTAAAAACTCAGTACCCATGAACTACCACATAGGCGGCAGTCTACTTAATGCTGAATGTGTGATGAGAGACCTTGGGACCCAGGTGGACACTAGTCTCTCCTTTCATAATCACATCACTATGGTAATCAGGAAATTCTTCTATGTGGCACACCTCATCACAAAAGGGTTCTCATCCAGGAAAAAAGAGGTCATTGTTCCCCTCTACTCGACACTCATTAGACCCATTATACAGTACAACACCCCTTTTGGAATGTACCTCACAAGATATCTGCAGCAGCTGGAAAGACCACAGAGGAACCTCACAGAGAGGATTACTGGCCTCAAACAGATGCCCTACACTGACCATCACAAACAACTCCAGCTTTACTCCATACTATATCACCTACTCCGAGGTGATCTCTGCCAAACATAAAGCTATGTCAAACCCAGATCTGTTGGACATGCTACACCTAAAGAAATCCCAATCCCTTTGAGCTACACTCTAGGGACCGAAACCTTGTCACCACAATAAACAGGACATGCTGGAGGGATAGATTCCTGTCCCAGAGACTTCCCATACTCTGAAACAAGCTACCCATCTATGTCAAGCAAAGTTCCTCATTAACACTCTTCAAGAAAAATCTTGATGAGTGGATGGGAAATAGGAAATACACCCCTGGGATCACTTCTGTGGCTCTGCTCAACAGGGGCACAGGAAAATAACTTTCTTGGGTGGCAAAAGCCAGGGTACCATTTGGATAGGTTTATATAGGCCCTAGGGCCAATAGCCTAGTACCTACCTATGAACCTATGAACATCAAAAAATAATGAGCAAACGTTAGATGCCTGCAATACACAACAGTCAGGGATACAGATCATGGCAAATGGTATTGTCATTATAAGGTATGCGACACACATAATAGAAGATATACAGAAATATTGAAGAAAATAGTCATTAACTTTATTTATTTATTTATGTTTGAATTTATTTTTACATTCTGGAAAAATAATAACAACTTGACTTTCCACCTGAACTTTATATACACAGCTTCACAACCAAACAAAAATGCAGGTCCTACTAGACAAAAAAAATTTTATCAAAAATTTCTGAACAACCCACAATCCAACACAAAGAAGTTCTGGGACTCATCAAACAAATTACTATCTTCAGGAACTTTTTCTTCACCAAACTCCTTCCTCAACAAACCTTCTAATGAAACTGCAGCTCTACTTAACAACTTTTTCATCAAAACAATAGAAAAGCTTACTAAACCAGAAACTCTTGATATTAAGACTCCACCTCCCACCCCATCTCTTCCCTCATTCTCCCTAGCCCCATAGCAACTTCCTTCATCAGATCACTTCTTAACAAACTCAAACCCTGTTCCTCGTCAGCTGAAAAACTCCCTTCATTATTTCTCAAACATACAGCTGGAGCTGTAGCACACCCTGTATCTATCTATACTTATCAACAGATTATAATACCCTCCACAAGGGAGGAAAGTCTACAGAACCCTCAAATTACAGGCCTATTGTCATATTATCCCCCTTATCCAAGATACTGAAACAATGTATACATAGACAAATACTAAACCACCTCTTACAGGCACACCTAATTACACCCACACAGCATGGTTTCTGACTCTCACACAGTTCTACCACTGCCCTCCTATCTTTCACACACATTTCCCAAGCCACTGATAATAATAAACTCATATCAGCTCTATTCATTGACCTATCCAAAGCATTCAATACAGTTTCTCATCCCATCCTCCTAAACAAACTTTCCAACCTACAACTCTCTACCTCCACTACCTCCTGGTTTAACAGCTACCTGTCAAACAGATATCAGTCTGTCAGATGGCAAACGTCCTTTCCTCATTCCATCTTATTAAGACCAAGGTTCCCCGGGGTTATATCCTGGGCCTCCTATTTATTAATTTATTTATGAATAACCTCCATGTCTCCTGTCCCCACTCTACCTTAATATAGTAGCAGACAATTCCACAATTATTAACAGCTCAGACAATGTAGAAGTCTCCACCCTGTCACTCAACAATCCCTGCACCTAGTAGAACAATTGTTGACTGAAAACAACCTGCTTCTTCACCTCAAAAAGACCAAGCTTCTCATTTTCCTTCCAAAAAACCTCAATCCAGCTAAAGAAAATTTCACCATCACATCCTTAGATAATACAATTATCACCACTAACTCAAACATTGAATTGCTTGGTGTTATTATAGATGACCAGTTAAAATTTGACCTACATATCTTAAACTGCATCAAAAATTCCAATCAAAAACTAGGTCTTCTATACCACAACAACAAATATATACCTAACAAATCTAAACTTATACTGGCTCAAACATTTATTCTACCATGTCTGTCGTATATGATTACTAACCTCCAAAATAATCTCTTAACCAAACTAGAAACCACTTATAACAAGATAGCCAGATTTGCAGCCAGTAATAGCTACAAATCGCATCATTGTATATCCCTGAAAAGCTTAAGATGGCCTGAGCTCCCCATGTTTCAAATATCACAACTATAAATTGCACACATCATCCTAAATAGCCCCAACTCCTGCCCTGCCCTTACATCCAAAATTACACCCTGCACACCCAATCATGACTTCAGAATCACTTTCTACAGGTGACCAAGCCAAACAAAAATATTAGAAAAATACTTTACAGTCATTCAATTGCATACTCATGGAAAAAACTTCCATTGTTTCTTTGCTCCACCACTGTCGCTTTCTTGTTAGAACACAAATAAATAAATCTTTGTGAGTTCTGTTCAATAGCTTTATTATATACAAACACATTACTATTGTCGACCATAGACTGTAACTTAAGTAACGTATATACAATTAATGACTATGATCATCCATGCTTACTCCCTAGCTGTTCTTTCAAAATGGCATTAAGGTTGTGCAAGTGTGCAAGTTATATACGTGCATGTACAGCCTCACATGCTTCTTAAAGATACAAGCACACACACTTTACACTCTGAGCTACATCCTCCCTCTTTGAGAAATAGACCATACAATTGTTATGAGACTGTTTGGCATGCAGAAATCACAGGTAATTTATAGGCATACATTATACAATGTTAAACATATAGGTATGTACAACCAAGTCCACGTTGCTGTATATTTCGACTTTGGTTTAGACATTTGTCCATATCATGGTGACATGTAACTGGGAATTAGATTTAGCAACTGGGACAGTTTCTTCAAAATGGTTGACTTTTGGAATTTTTGAATCAGTTTCTGGAACAGAATCAGACTTTTGAACGCATTCTGGTCTGGAAACAGTGTCTGGCTCAATATTTAGAAGAAGTCAGAATGACGTTTTCTACCTCTTCACACTCATTTGCTGTTGTCTCTTTATATTTCTTCCTGATCACAGCTGGGAGTTTCAGAAAAGATGAGCCAGTAAGAGACTTAACTCCCAAGCCCTGTAAACTTGTGGTGTCAATTAAAATTGCACTTGACTTCTTATGGTGGCTGTATTACTCATGTTACAGTTAATGTTTATAATTTACCCCATGTTAGGTTAAGTGAGGAGCAATTACAGATTTTAAATAAGGGTCTAACTTTTGTTCTCAGTGTGGGTTTTAACTTTAGTGAGGTTATACTTGACCTACATTAATTTGGTAGGGGATTTTTGTTAAAGCAAATGTTTGGTGCCACTGATAATACAATGGACAACAACACATTAAGACAACCAAGTGGTTTTATTCCACCACGTAATTCAATGGTAGCCACTTTTTTAGGCACTTGTGAGGAAGAAATTTTGATGCATTTAACATCTAAAGAGGGACATGTTTATTATAATTTAACAACAAGACAGAGAGATGCTTTGAAGTCATTAATGCAGGATGACAGTATTATAATTAAACCTGCCAATAAAGGGGGAGCAGTTGTGGAGATGGACCAGCAAACTATCTCCACTAGAAGTTACTATGTTGGTAGGCATGTGAAATGTGAGCTAATCACTTACAAACTGAATGGTGTTATTAATGAGGATGTATATAAATTTGTGTTAATAGATAATCCAGTGGTACCTATGTTTAAGGCACTTCCTACAATACATAAGGACCCCACTTATCCACCCTTTAGACCTATAGCATCCAGTAGAGGATGGGTGATGGATAATGCTTCTATCTGGGTAGAATCGTAATTAAAGTCAGTGACAGGCTCTGTACCCAGGATTTTGAATGATACCGCCCATTTTATATCTTCTCTGCATGCTTACATTCAGACTGAGCCTAATACTGGTAACTATCTTTTTGTCACTTTAGATATAAATAATGTATTCACTGTGATCTCTGAAGAATATGGCTTAGTGGCTATAGAGTCCTTGTTAAGTTGTAATGGAGTGCTAAATGATACTACCAGGATGACCGCAGGCATTTTGCTTCAGCTTATACTGCAGAATAATATTTTTTTATATTCAGGCTGCCATTATCAACAGAAGAAGGACACAGCAATGGGGACACCTTGTGCAAACTCATATGCTAACTTGGTTTTGGCATACTGGGAAAATGAGATGATCTTTAATCATGAACATGCATGGAAGGCCCACCTGGGTTACTATGTCAGATTTGTGGATGATGTGCTTATTTTGTGGAGGGGCACAGGGGATGAACTACATTCATTTATTGTCCATCCAGAATCCACTACAGATTTCCTCAGATTCAGTATGTCTTGTTCAGATTTTTTGATTGATTACCTGGATGTGCTATTGAAAAGAGAGTCTGATGGTATCATTCAGACTTCCATGTATAGGAGGGATTGCTGGAGGAATAATTATTTAGCTTTTGATAGCATGCACCCCAGGCATTTATTTAAAAATGTGGTATAAGGTCAGGCATATAGAGCATCTAGGTTATGTACAGAAGAAGAACAATTTAATATGAGTCTGATCAGCTGGTTACAGATTTTGTTAATAGAGGCTATAAACAGAAGACCATTCAGATGGCTGTGGGGGCTACTAAGAGGGAGAGAGCCACAAAAGCTAAACCCTAGTTCTCAGATGTTACACTGGGACCACAGGCTTCTAGGGGCAGGGGCACACAAGCAGATATGTCATGAGTGGTTTTAAGTTATAGTAATAATATAGGGATGTGTGTGCCAGATTATACATAATAATTGGGAAATTCTATTAACTGATGAAAAACTTAAAAATGTTATACAGACACATCCTTCTTTTAGTCTTAGGTGCAATAATAACTTGAAGGATTTATTATGTAGAGATAAACAATGACAATGACAATGACAATGACAATGAAGACTTCTATGATATTTTCCCATCAATGTATGGGTACATTTCCAAGAAGACATTGTAAGGCTTTTACATATATTATAAAGCAAACATTTATGTACACCCCTGAATACCAATGCAAGTTGTTCTTTTATTCATTATGCTGATTGTCAGACTATAAATGTTATTTATTTAGCTCAGTGCAGGTCATGCTGCTCTTTTTATGTAGGAAAGACCAACTGTTGGCTGAAAGACAGGAATTTAAAGCATCTTTCATCAATAAGTTTGGGTGATATTCATAATGACTTATGTCAACCTATTAAGAGTAATGGAGGGCATGTATTTAATTTTGTAGTGTTGCAGGTTGTGAAGTTGAACACCAGGGGGGTGACATTGTAAATTAGACTGAATTTAATGAAGCCATATGGATTATTGAGCTAAGGGCTGACACGGCTCATGGCTTGAGTGGTGTTGTACCTCTGAAACCTGTCCTGAATAGGCGGAGAGTTCATTATTGAGATTTTATTGGTTGTTGCTGTTTATTAATACTGACTTTGATGCTTTGCTAATTGTCTGATGAAGGGTTTTACCTGAAAGCGCTTACCTGTTTCTGTTGTTTTATTAAAAAAGCTGCTATTTCATCCATCGGCCTGGTAGTCCAGTGCTTTTTTGTTTGGATTTTGTAGTTTAGCAAACTGTACCTTTGGTGAGGAGAACTTTATGTGCTGTTATTTGTGACATCACATCAAAGTCAAATGTTTCTGCATCAAGCTGTTCTATTGCATTTCTAGGAGATCTGGATAAAGTATCAACCAGATAAAGCAACTTGCCTTTAGTGTAGACCAATTTAAATTTGTACTTTTGCAATTTGAGGATCATTCTTTGTAATATCACTGGAGCAGAATGTGTAGGCTTCTTTAGAATAGCATCTAGAGGTCGCTAATCAGTTTCAGTCTGAATAGCTCAACCATAAATATAATCATGAACCTTGGAGTATGCAAATACTATAGCCAAAAGCTCCTTCTCAATTTGAGCATATTGCATCTCAGTTTGGATTAGTGTTCTAGATGCATAGTCTACTGACCTGCCCTCTTGAAGTAAAGCTGCACCTAGGCCAAATTTTGAAGCATCACTTGAAAGAATAACTGGTTTGTTCACATCGTAGTATCTTAACATAGGTAGGGTAGCAATTTTCCACTTTGGGTCTTCAAATGTCTTCTGATGATGTTCCAACCATGACCATGCAACATTGTTGTATGTTAGCTCTCTTAAAGATGTTGTTAACTCCATGAAGTCTGGCATAAACTTGCTTAAATAGTTGACCATGCCTAGAAAATGCTGCAAACTTTGTACATTGTTTGGCTCTGACATTTCTGGAATAGCTGCTTGCTTGTTCAGGTCTGGTTTCAAACCTTCACTTGTAAACAAATGAACTATGTACATAACCTCTGGAAGTCTGAATCTGCACTTCAGAGGATTGAGCTTTAAGTTTACTTCAACTGCTCTGTCTAGAACTTTCTTGAGGTTTGTGTCATGCTCTGCTCCACCACTGCCTCCAACCAACAGATTATCTACTATTATGGACAAGGATAACCCAAAAATGTGTTCCATTGCACACTGTAAAACTTCAATTGCAGAATTTATTCCAAATGGCATCCTTAGGAATCTGTATCTGCAAAATGAGAATTTATGATCAAGCATCACTTGCCAAAATTAACTCTTTGCATCAGAAACAGAAAATACAGTGGCATTCGGAATTAGAGCTGCAATGTCTTCAACTGTGTACATTGGATGATGTGGTCTCTTCAATGCTTTGTTCAGTTTTGTTCAAATCTCTTGGGTCATTGCATACTCTTATTTCATCTGAGCCCTTCATGTGATAGCCTACCATAGACGATACCCATTCAGTTGGTTCTGTGACGGGACAAATCACACCTTACTGCATCATTTTATCCAAATGAGCTTTTACTTTATTTTGCATAGCTATCAGAACCCTTCTTGCTGGTCTGACTACTGGAGTGATCTCTGGGTCTAACTTCATGGAATATACAACTGGAAGTTTGCCCAATTTGTCATAGAAAACATCAGAATACTCTGAGAAAATGGCTTTGGAGATATTGGAACTAAGAAATGCACTCACATGATGAACTTCTTTGACAAAAGAAAGCAGATTCATTCTTAAACTATATTTGAGACCCAATAAAGATTACACTGGTCTTCAGACTATGTAGAATAACAAGTTGTAATAGTTCTTGGCCAAATAACATGAAAGTATCACTGAATTATTTAGTTTAAATTTCTTCACCTCCATAAGCAACAAGTCTCACACTACTGGTTACATTGACGTGTTCATTAGCTCTCACTTTTGCAAATATGTCTGCTGATGCAACATTACGCTTTGATCCAGTGTCTACTTTAAGCTCTGTGGATTTTCCATTTATCTGGACTTCACAAAACACTACACTTCTTGTCAATAAATTCACTGAATCAACTCTTTCACCAAGCAGTGATACACCATCTACATAGAAAGCTGACTGTTCATAGGTTCATAGGTTCATAGGTTGGTACTAGGCTATCAGCCCTAGGGCCTATACAAGCCTAGCCATAACAATTCCCTGGCTATTTCTTCCCACACTATTTACTTCCCTGGACCCCTGCCTAGCAGATTGACTGACATGATCCCCGGGGTGAACTTCCTTTCTCCCATCCAATCATCAAGGTTCCTTTTGAAGAGGGCCAAATAGGCGCTCTGCTTGACATGTATGGGCAGTCTATTCCAGAGTCTGGGGAGTCTCTGGGTTAGGAACCCTCCAGCATGTTTTGTTTATTGTGATGACAAGATTTGGATCCCTGGAGTGTGTGGCTCTGAGGGATTGGGATTTCTTTAAGTGTAGCATGTCCAACAGCTCTGGGTTTGACATGGCCTTGTATGGTAAGCAGAGATCACCCTGGAGTAGACGATATGTGACAGAGTATAGCTGAAGTTTTTTAAGGTGGTCAGCATAGGGCATCTGCTTTAGGCCTATGATTCTTTTAGTGAGGTATTTCTGCGGCCTTTCCAGTTGTTGCAGATGTCTTGAGAGGTACATATCAAATAGGGCATTGTATTCTATAATGGGTCTAATGAGGGATGAGTACAGTGGGACAATTACCTCCTTTTTTCTGAATGAAAAGCCCTTAGTGATGAGCTGTGCCACATAGAAGGATTTCCTGACTGTTGTGGCGATGTGGTTATTGAAGGTGAGACCACTGTCCAGCTGTGTCCCTAAGTCTATCACACTTTCGGTGTTTAGTGTACTGCCACCTATGTGATAATTCATGGGTACATGTTTTTTCTCAAAGGGGATAACTATACATTTCTTGGCATTGAGCTTGAGCCCATGGCTCTGGCACCATGCATCTGTTTCTGTAAGGCTCTTTTGTAGAGTATCCACATCAATTGGGGATTCAGTAATGGCTCCCAGTTTGCAGTTATCTGTGAACTTTGTTAGCCAGAGTCCCTTAGTGTTGGCCTGTACTTCAGAGATGTAGATACCAAACAAGAGAGATCCCAGGACTGAACCTTGAGGTACTCCACTTGTCACTTTTCTGGAGCTGGATTTGGAGTCAGCTACTTTTACAGTGTGGGTTCTGTCAGTAAGCCATTTGGCAACCCATCGAGTGATGTAGGGATTAATTCTCAGCTTAGTAAGTTTATCTATGATTCAGTTAATAAGGTTCAGGAGACAAGATATGCCCTTCATGAACCCAAACTGAGTGGGGTCCAGTGTTTTAAGGTTGCCAATATCTTTGTTTATAAGTTCCATGATAATACGTTCCATGGCCTTGCAGATCAGGCTCTTCAGACTGATGGGGCGGTAGTTCCCGGGATCCAAGGTGGATCCCCCCTTGTGGAGTGGGATAACTGTAGCTGTGCGCCACTCAGTGGGTACGAAGCCTGAGGTGAGGGTATGATCAAACATGACACTTAGGTGAGGTGCCATTTCATTTTGTAGTTCATGTAGTAGACAGCCCGGGATGTCATCTGGTCCCATGGATGCTGTATTCTTAGTTTTGGAGAGTGCGTTTTTTATCTGTGTGGCCATTATTACTGGAATTTGGCAATCTTCCAGTATTAAAATGGGCCATTTAAGGGGTGAGAGGGGTTAAAGTTGGCACTGAATCGATCTGTCAGGATATTGGCAATATCCTTGGGATAAGTATATTTAATGCCATTCTATTGTAGCTCAGAGAAGATCTGAGCATTGCCATTTAGATTCTTGAAATAGTTATAGAATGCCTTGTGGTTGTCTTTGGAATCTTTGGAAATTTTATTTTCATAACTAGCTTTGGAGGATTTTACGAGGGATCGCAGCTTCTTACTGAGGCTGGTAAGGGAGTTTTTTGCATCCTGGGATTTTCCTCTGTTTCATCTCTACTTGATAAACTTGCATTTTGTGTGACCTTTTTTTACAACTGCATGAGGTTTAGTTGATTTACAAAACTTTTGGAAATGGTTCCATTTTTTACACTTGTGACATTGCTGACCAAATGCGAAGGACTTCTCACTTTTAAATTCATGATTTGCACCACAATTATGACAGTTAACAATAAAACTAGATTTGGGTTTGTTGATTCACATTTGTGTTGCACTGAGCTGGCACTGGAACATCCACTTTTCCAGGAACTTTCTAGACAACCTCATTGCTTCTTTGGAAATCCTGTCGCTGCCATGTGCATAGGTCTGTTCTTGTTTGTCATGTGTTGCATACTGTCTACATGTGCTCTGGAGCCAACTGAACCGATGCTTTTGTCACTCGCAATCATACTTGTATGTTTCTCTGTCACCTTATGTATTTGACAAATCTCTATGGCTTTGCTCAATGTTAAATCACTGTCACAAAATAAAATCTTTCTCACAGCAGCACTATCAATGCCACATACAAGCCTGTCCGTTATCAGCTCATCTTTTAGATCACCAAACTGACATGTGTTAGCTTTGTTTGTCAAGTCAGTTATATAAGTTGCAAATGTTTCCCCTGGTTTCTGATCTCTTGTGTAAAACAAATGCCTCTCTAACATAACATTCATCTGGGGGTTGCACGTTTCTCTAAACTTGTGCTTCAAACACTCAGTGCCTTTCCTTGATTCAGCTAGTACAACAATATGGTGGTCTGCTCCTTCTTTTTCATATATTGCTTGTGCATACACAAATTAATGCTCTCTTTCTATGACATTTGATCCTGGACCCTGCTAGGTTTAGCAAAATGAGTGCCCTAGTGCGTGCATCGCTATCTGCATAAGCTGCTTGTATGAAAATATCATACTCTTGCATAAATATATTCTCCATTTCTCTGCAATATTCTGATCAAACACAAGTGATAGGGGTCTTCAAAATCCACCTGCCATATTAACACATACCAGCAAAGGTTTTTTTTTTTTGCGAATGAGCATGAACATACACACATACACATATGCAGAAGTTTCTGGCATAAACAGAACATGTTCAATTCCTTTATGTTCTGAATTTATATTCTCATTGGGCTTATCGGAATCATGTAAATGAACAGACTCATAGTAATTTTGAATAACTGGGCTTTGCAAAATAAATTTCTAGGGTTTTTTTGATACTTTACTGAACTTTGCGAAATAACTTCTCGGACTTTTCAATGCTTTACTAAACTTTGCAAAATAAGTTTTCAGGCTTTTGATACTTTACTGTACTTTCAGAAATGACTTTTCAGGCTTTTCAACGTTTTCTGAATTTTATCAGTAAAGGCAGAAATGCTAAAGTAATTTATCAATATTTTTTATACTGTCAAACATTTTATCAATAAAGGCAGAAATGCTACAGTCATGCATCATCACTTGTTAAGGTCGTCACTCTAAGAAACATTTGAAAACTATACGATGCAACTGAGTAACTCATGAGTACTCTGATACTCTTGTAATGTCGTGTTATGCAAAAAAACACCTCTTATCAGTGTAAGAAACATGCCAAGCAATTGCACAATGTGAATAAGTTGAACATCTGTTGCCCAAAACTCAATAACTTTGAAGTAATTGTACTTTGCAAATAACTGCATACAGCACACTGAAATGTCTCCAAAATGGTGGTAACTTGCTAGGCAACTCTTTACAGTACAAGAAGCACTCTGTAATGGCAACACTTTGTGAATAGACACATCCAGCACAATCACTGTTCGAAATAGCTATACATTGAATGGATTGCACAAAATAGTTGCACTTTGCACACAAGGAACTTTTTGAAATACATCCACAGTAATAAGCACACACTGTAAGCCCTTTTACACACTCTGAGATACTTCGAATAACTTTAGTTACACCCTTGATACAATACAAAGTTGTAGTTATGCCCAAACACAGCACTTTGCCCAAATACATGCAGTTGCCTTGCTTTATTTTGCTTAATGTGCCCTTTTCTTTTCTTATTGTAATCATTTTGCTCATTTAAGCCCTTTTTATGTCCAACTTACTTTTCATGTGCTTGTTTTACTCTAAACATGCCCAACTTTGCCTCAAACACACTTGTTTTGCTTTAAACATGCTCGTTTTCTACATTAAACATACTCATTTTTCTTTAAACGTGCTCGTTTTCGGCATTAAACATACTCATTTTGCTTTAAACATGCTTGTTTTGCTTTACAGTTAATCGTTTCATCAAATACTTTTATCTTAAAAATGTTCTTTAGTTAACAAACTTGTCATACTTTCTGCTTGCCTGATACTGCAGTCTGTGCCCTTGTAATGCCCCTTTATTGTCTTTCACATCAAGTGAATAATTAATTTTATTTCTTATTACCTTCGATTCTTTCTGGTTATGCTTGTGCTCTTTTCTCGGTTTTACCTTTGCTGTCATCTTTACATCTCATGGCTCAGAATATTCTTCTCTCTTCCATCTCGGTTCTGACACCATTCCGCTTTCATGTTAGGACACGAATAAATGAATCTTCATGGGTTCTGTTCAAACAGCTTTGTTATACACAAACACATTACTATTGTTGAGAATGGACTGTAACTTAAGTAACTTATATACAATTAATGACTATGATCATGGTCTTTTAGAAAATGGCACTAAGATTATGCACATGTGGGGGTTATATATGTGCACATACAACCTTGCATGCGTCTTAAATATACAAGCCCACACACTTTACACTCTGATCTACAACTACCGAAAGTGGCAAATTCAAAAACCAATTAAAAATTAATTTCCAACATGCAAGGATCTACAATTGCAAGGAAATTACCTAATACATTTTTCTTCTTCTCTCAATTAACATATCTCCCTGGTATCTACCTAAACTGTCTACATATATTACTCTCTCTGCAGTTAGTACCTATGCTATTAAATGCATCATTGTTGTACTATGGCATGATGTTATTCTGACTTTTTTTTTATTTTAGGCATTGCTACATTCCTTGTAAATAACTTAATGCTAACCAAATTTCTCAAATTTATTGTTACTGCGTTCTCAAAATATTGTACTTTTGCCTTGTATATATTTGTATTGTATATTTCTCTCTGTTTTGTACTGTTAAGTATCTTACAACTTGAATTGTTAGGTTTTCTTTTTTTTTTATTATTTTCCTGGATCTTTACTCCTCAAGCTCCACTGAAAAAGGGCTCTCTGGTCCCAGTCAGACTAACCCGGTCAACACATGTAAAAAATAAATAAATAATATATCAAGACTGACAAAAAATATATTATACTAATATCCAACAATAAAACCATAATAATCCGCAAAAATTCTGGAGATCTATCAAACAATTATTACATCTTGGACAAACCCAAATTACAACCCTTACCACAACTAATACCACAAAAAACAGAGCACCCAATTTAACTCTTCACTCCATACTATCCTTAGTGAAAAATAACAACAGTATAGCCCTCTCTACTCCTGTTCAAACAGATGCAAATCCCAGCTCTTTCACCTTTCAACCCATACAAGCTAGCACCATAAAAAAATTGCTAAACAAACTGAAGCCCATATCCCTCACTGCAGATGAACTCCCAACAGAATATCTTAATTTAGCAGCAGACTATATCTCTTACCCCATCTCTCTTTTGATCAACCGATCCATTAATGAGCAATACATCTCTAAGTTCTGGAAAATTTCCTATGTTATCCCTTTACACAAAGGTGGCACCTCAACAGAGGTATCTAACTATAGGCCTGTTGCCATTCTATCACCACTTTTAGAAAAATGTATACACTCACAGCCTATGGACTACACAACAATCTACTAGCCAGCTCTCAACATAGATTCCAGCCCAGACACAGCACCACAAGGGCCCTATTAAGTTTCACTAATACAATAAACCATCTCAAAATAATTTGTTTCCTCTACCTTCCTAGATATGTCCAAAGCTTTTGTTACCATTTCCCATCAAATTCTACTTAAAGAACTCACATCCCTAAACCTAACTCAAACAGCCATATCATGGTTTCACAAATACCTATCTGATCGCCAATAAGCTGATAAATGGCTAAATGACCTCTCCTCTCTTTTACCTGTCACTGTTGGTATCCCACAATTCTCAGTACTAGGACTACGCCTCTTTACTATATTTATCAACAAGCTCTACACTGCCGCTAACCTTGCCACCATAGTTCAGTATGCAGACAACTCCTCTCTCACTCTAAGATATAACCCAAAAATCATTCACAGCTTAGGAAGCCTTTCTCACTATCAGCTTATTCTCAGTCCTAGCACAGCTAAATTAGTGGTCTTCTCTACAACAAATCTACTGACCATCAATCAAACAAAACCAAACTGAACCAGTATCACACACTAAACTACTTGGTGTTATCACTGATAACAGCCTGAAATTTGACAAACATCTAGCACATGTCATCAAAAAGGTCCACATTAAACTAGACCATAGGCGCCGGAAGCTGTTAAAGACTGGGGGGGGGGGGGGGTGACAAGGGCACTTAGTGAACTAAAAAGGGTAATATTTTTATAACTATTTGCTACCCCAATATAGGTTCACTTGGAGGACATTTTATGCTTAGCCAATTCCCTTTTGTTGCTTGAATTAACATTTTCTGATTGGTCTTAGCTATCCCATTGGCTGATAATTGTATATTAGCCCTAGTGAGAACAACTGTGATCATACCATAGATAATTTGAGGGGGCCATGTATGGGATGCAGCATTTAGGAACTGCCTCTATTCATTAGTGGCATGAGGGGAAATCCTGGGGTACACTTTCTATTACCCATCCTTAGATCCAAGTTGCATTTGAATATGGATGGCTGAGCTTTGTTTTATTTTTATGTATAGTCTGTTCCAGATCAGTGGTAGCCTCTGTGATATATATCCATCTCTCCACAACATTCAGTTTAGATACCTGGACTGAGTATTTTTGATGCCATTTGACTTGCTGATGTTCAGTAGGTCCATCTGTATTATGTCGGAGGATGCTTTGTTTGCCAGACAGGTCACCTCTAAGCACTCTGTAGGATACTGAGTATTTTTATTTTTATTTTTTATTTTTTTATTTTATTTATTATATATAGTATAGTAATAAATGCATTCCTTGATTCACTTTCCTCATTGTATTAAATTATATTCCTTGTATAATACAACACACTTGACTTAAGTTAGAGCGCATTTTAAATTTATTGTTTAAACATTTTTCCAGTAGGCAATGAAACAAAAATGCATTCACCAATAATGACAAAACTGCCCTATTCAGAACATTTCCATGATAACAGTCTACTACCACACATAACTGCATTTTAAATTTATAGTTTGAACATTTTTCCAGTAGGCAATGAAGCAAAATGCATGCACCAATAATGACAAAACTGCCCTATTCGAACATTTCCATTATAACAGTCTACTTCTACACACAATATATAAATACAGAATCACAGGAGAGTGTAAGCCATAGGCATATTGCACAGCTTCTTCAAGTCGTTTTCAATTGGGGGGGGGGGGGGCAAAACCCAGAGACACATTTTAAACATTACATGTATAATTTTGGAAAGTTGCTTGCATAAAATGTTGTGTTACCACCATGCATTTCACTGCCAAATATTGAACCTAGAAAACTGAGCACTACAGAGAAACATACCACTAAACTAAACCAGCAGTTTCTTGTAAGACAGAAAGACAAACTTAAATGACTATCATATCATTTAGTGAATTCAGTTCTCACTTCTCACTATAGCTCTCAACCTCTTAGCACAGAAATACAGAACAAAGCCAATAATGCAGGAATACAGCCACAAAATAGGGACACATTTCAAATACTGATTTTATAACCTTAGAAATTTGCTAGAATAAAAGGTTTTGTTTTACCAAACCAGAAGAGGAACAGAACAAAAATGTGAGGCATAAATTCACAAGTGATGGTGGCTAGGGACTTTAGGCTTGTTTTTCCTATACCCAAGGTACAGGGTTTGAGCCTGCGTACTTCTAGCCACCAGATGTATCCTGTTGGGAGCAAGACATACAGTCTGCATCTTTATGCTTAGTTAATCCAGAGGTACTGTTATTAATGGAGAAGTATGGATAACAAGTATTAGCTACTCCCCCCATCTGTCACATTTGCATTTAATTTCTTCAGTGAGACCGTTCTTTCTATTCAGCTATCACCAGAAGAAAACTGCAGTGTGAGAGTGGCTTTGAATTCTATCTTGCTATGATAGAAGCCTTATAAGTTAAAGCTTTTACATTATCGTAAGCCTTTCTGACCCCCCCCACCCATAATGTACACTTAAGAAATATAGAGTAGACTATGTAACAAGTATGTATATATATCTTCTATTTTTTCTATAAATTAATAATAATAATAATAATAATATTAAATTAAAAATATTTGTATAACACAACCTCACTGACAAAGCTCAGCAAATCAACATATCTTTAAATTCTGGGAAGCCCTCCTGAACATAATACAAAAGGGACTCACGCCACTAAAAGTAGGCAGTATGGAAGGAAATGGCATTAACATTTATTTATTGGCACTTGTTGACCTGGATAGTCCAGATGGGCCAAAGTACCTATTTCAACAGAGCCCTGGGGAGAAAAGCTCCAACTTTGGCAAGTTAACACATATCAAGAAATATAAAACATCATTGCCATGTATATTTGAATGGAATAATGCAGAGCAACAGTGGAAGCATGTACGCATACGCAGATACAGAAACTGAAAATAATATCTGCATATGGATTTTGAGATTGCAACGTGGAAACTAAGCAGCAAAGCAAAACATTGTCAACTAAATTCCGATGCAACAATCCATTAAGGTTCTTAAGAGACTACATCACGTCACTCTCAAGTTTCATCAAGGTTTTGACTCTGCCCCCAAAATTTAACAATCAATAATATCTGAATATGAACAGGAAAGCAAGCATTATTAAACTGATCCAGAAACTGAAACATTGAAGATTGGCAATGTTGTTGAAGATTTGTTTTAATCAAACAACATCAGAACACAATTGAAACCTTGAGTTGCTATCATCTGCAATGTGAAACAAACAAGTGGAAACATACTGCACAACATACTATACAAGGGCAGACCTGCATAAAAGGACAGTTAATGACATATTCAGAAGTCAAATGTGTGGCTACCTGTCATGCAGCTGCATTCAGTGGGACCGAGCCAGTATGCCAAAACTTACATGTGACTAACACCCAACCTGCTGAATTGTTGCCAGGAAGGACGGTGTGGTGACATTTCCATTTGGCAATCATTAGCAATGCCAGAATGTCCACAGTGGCATGCACTGTGCTGCAGGGGTTTAGCAAGTCTGCTGTACATAGACAGCAGATGGACTTGCCACTGGTGATTTGACTGTGCTGCAGATAACTAGATGACAAGGGTGGTACCTCCTTTTACTTTGTATGTATCTGCGATTATAGTGCATAATCACAAACTATGGCTCAAAGGAACCAACCACTATTACTATAGTCTCAGCCATGTTGTAAATCGGACAATGAAAACACTCCCTGTCTGTCTCATGGACTACCACAGATGCTGTATTCTCCATGCATGTAAAGGTCTGCCTGAATGCATGCTTCTTGCTTCAATAATCCAGTCTATAGCTGCATTTAAGCAGCCCATCTGATGACCTCTAGGGTGTTCATCCAAGGGTGTCTCCATGAAGGTTTTCAAGTTCCTTGGATAAATCGTCTCATCGAGAATCTGAATACCCACTGGAAAATGGAGGGCAACTATATTTTATTCAGAACTGCATGTAGCTCTGAGAAGGTGATCCCCTACATTCCTTTCTAAAGTGACTGTACATGTGTGCAATAGATCAGTCTGTGCTGACAACAAAGTGTTTTCAAAAATATCCCCAGGTCTTCATGTATGTTTCTTCAAAATATATAATATGCAAAGAAAAAATAGTAGTGAGATTTACTGATGGCCTAGCTAAAAAAATAAATAAATAAACAATTTAAGAATACAGTGGAGTCATGATATGCACTTATAAAAAGGAATTAACCTATTTATTTATTTATTGGAAATGACAGCCCTTTCCAAAATGAATTTGCAGCATTATTATTCAATGTTATTCGTGTTTTCACATAGGAAATGCTCCAAAACCTGACTCAGCTACAAAAAATAAACACAAATCCTAAAAGAAAAAAAAGATTGCTTAAATATGAGCTTCCTGGCAATGGCAGCAATTATTCTATTGTGTATAATTGCTCGTAAGTATATTGCCAGCACTGGACTATCTTTGCCTGTGTAAAACAATATAAGAGAAGTATATAAAATCCTTATTAATGCACTATAAACAGTCTTTATTTTACTGTTGTATAATTCTCTGGAAAACCCAGGAATTCCATTGTAACCCTTGATCCGCAAATGGGATTTCTTTAGTGTCTAATGCCCACACATAAAGGTATTTTAACTTTGTTCCTTGCTCTGACTTTGAAGTTATGGCTTCAGCTTTGTGTTCAAACTCTGTTTTCAGTAAACCTATTAAATCTGAGTTAGTGGTCCATTTCTTCTTTCCTTAAAATTCCTACAGACTGCAAGACTTAAAAAACATACACGTGCGTTTGTCTGTGATGGGTGAAATAATGGCTACCACAAGTCACAAATAGTGAAATAAATGTTTGCTTTTAGTTGTGGTAAAAAGACAAGGACCAGCTTTGAGTGGCAAAAACTGCCTGCTGACATTAGTCTTAAAATGGAAACAAATTAAGCTTATATACTCAAAGAATGTGTAAGTAGCCCTGATTTGCATAAATATGTGTTTAGTGAAGAATATAGAACACTGTAAGATGTTAAAACCATCATTTTAGTGAGGCAGGGTGTTACACCAAAGTTATATTGAAGGAAAGAGTCAAATGCAAGCTTGAAAGGCTTGAGATATTATGTCTTTCGGCTTTTCCCAGTTAGGGGTCGCCACAGCAGAACTCTGGT
Source organism: Protopterus annectens (assembly GCF_019279795.1). Taxonomy (NCBI): domain Eukaryota; kingdom Metazoa; phylum Chordata; order Ceratodontiformes; family Protopteridae; genus Protopterus; species Protopterus annectens. The sequence goes on from NC_056726.1 coordinate 1,800,641,034, forward strand.
CCACTAATGATTGGTAGTTGATTTTTACGTGCAGAGTTACCAGCCCTGATGCACAACCTTCAACGAAGGTACGCCCATTCACACATGTCTCCACGCAAAAGACACTCTAGCTGAGAATCGAACCGGACAATGTCTTACTGTGAGGTGACAATGCTACCCCAGCACCACCACCACGAACCACTGAAGAATTGTGAAGTGGTAGTTTGAAATAGTATGCTGTGAAAGAGGACGGTGCTATACATACTTGTGATGTTTGTACACTGACATTTAATCAGCCTGCAAGAAATGAAACATATCTACTTCCTCAAGTAGAAAAAGGCATGCTGAGTTTTGCAACTATTTTCTAAAACAGATCTATCCTCTATCAGTATTACTTGATGACATTTCTGAATCATATGTGTTGATACACACAGAGGTATGTTTGTGTATAACAGATTGCTGTTTGGTATGCGCTCAATGCATCCAGTTTTCAAAGAATAATTGAAAATCTTTTCAATGGTTTGGATTTAGTTGTATAATTGGTTTATCTTTTGATTACATGAAAGAAAGAAAGTGAACATTTCAGTAACTTACATAAAGTGTCAGATTATGAACTGAAAATTAAAAATCAAAATGAAGGTTTAATCATCCAGAGAATGAAAATCTGGGATATGTTCTTGACAAAAAGGGATATAGTCTTCAATGATGAAAGACAAAGTCATTCAAAAAGTTCAAAAAGTACACATACACACACACACACACACACACACACACACACACACACACACACACCTAGCTTACTGACTCACTCTGATCCGGCAGGCAGTATTCAGCTTCTGAAAGTAAATCCCGCTCCACTCTGCAATTACAGTCCACAGATATAGTTCCACTCTGAATAATCCAGTTACAGTCTACATACACGTTGTCAGCTTCTGAATAATCTGTTCCTGCTCGCAAACTGGACATACGTGTTGACATCATTGTGGCAGCTTCTGAATAATCCTTTCTCACTGTGGCAGTTGGGAGGTGCGGAAAACAAAACTAATTGGGACAGAGTCTGCAAAAAATTGGGGGGGGGCTTCCCTCCCCCCTCACTCTATGATTCCGGCACCCATGAACTATGCTCACTTTACAAAGAGAAGCCATTCCTAACTAAATCAACCAAACAATCCATTGCAGAGACACAGCTGCTATCCATCATACTTTACCCTTCTCCTATCCTCACAAATCTGAAAAAACAGACGTAAATAATCTAGAGAGCTGTTACAACAAAATCACAAGAGTCACCTCAAACTCCCCTTACATATCTCACCACTGTGATGCTCTCCACCAACTAAAATGGCTAGAGCTACCCAATCTGCTATCTCTTAATCAAATAACAACTGCCCATACCATCATATATCAACCCAATAAATGCCCAGGCCTACAAAATCTGGTACAATCCTATTCCAATAATAGAACACTGAGATTATCTAAAAAATTCCTATTGAAAGTCATTAAATCAAACAACCAGCATTGCAGACTCTCTATACACTAAACAAATAGCCAAAATATGGAATACCGTCCTCAACAAATCATAAATACCACAAATCCATCCAACTTCATACATCTCGTTAAAAACACCAAGGAATTAGTATCAATCTTTCTCCTTATTTCTGAGTGGTGCTCAATTATTCTTTCCCTCAGTTTTCTGGTTGATTTTCCAGCATAAAATGCCTGACATCTATTACAGGTAGCCAGGTATATTATATCGGTTGTAACACATGTTGCTGAACCAGAGAATATATAGTTCTTCCTAGTTGTTGGATGTTGAAAAATAGTATTTTTATTAATAACATCACAACAGCTACAGTTGTAACAAGGAAGGGTACCTGATTTAACTGCTGTTACCCCACCATTCTTGATACACATGTATTTATAACATAACTTCTGTTTTAAGTTCTGACAATTTCTGTATGAGAAACTAGGTTTCATGCCTACTATGGGACATAACTCAGGTAAAGATGTTAATAAACACCAGTTGTTATTAATAATCCTTCGTACCTCAGAAGTAGCCCTGTTATATGTTGTGACAAACCATAGCTTACCTACATCTAAAGTTGTATCAATAATTGCAGAAGATGTTTCCATTGTGTTCATCGAGAAATACTGTTTTGTATTGTCTTCCCTGCAGCCCAGGACATATTCAATTTCCATATCCAGGGACTCATTATTATAGCCCCTCTCTATAAATTCATCCTTCAATTCCTGCATTTGTTTCTTACATTCTTCTATAGAGGTATTAAGTCTGCGAATCCTAATGAATTGAGCTTTGGTGACACTCTTAAACACATGTGGGGCATGCATACTGCTTTGATGAAGAAATTTATTGCTATGTGTGGGTTTTTTATAAACAGTAGTTTGAATTTCAGTCCCATCGAATGAAATTCTCACATCCAGAAAATGAATACTAATCTCTGAACATGTCATAGAGAAACATAAAAAAATCAGTGCTGTTATTCAAATAGTTTAAAACTGCATCTAGTTCATCCCTACTACCATGCCAAACAAAAAAACAGATCGTCCACATCTCTCTTAAAACAACTAATATTCTAAGAATATTGCTGGGGCCATGATATATAAATTCAGCCTCCCATTTATCCAGTACTAGATTGGCATATGTATTAGCAATGGGAATACCCATTGCTATGCCAGATATTTAATGGTAAATTCTTTCATTAAAGACAAAATATTTATTATCTAGTACTAACTGAAGTAATTCACATATAGTTTCACTGAATCTGCCAGAATGTATTGTCTAAACAACTATTATATTTAAAACATTATATACTGGATACTGCTGATTTTTTGAAAAGTTTTTCTAGTTGGTTTACTACATACAAATCCCTTGGTATTACAAATAAGTTCTTGATGGTGACCCTTGACATTCAGTCACTTTTTACTATTACACCTAATAGTTATGAAAGAGAGCAACGGATCCAAACAGGAAATCACCAGTCGCGTAGTATCCTTAACGCAATTTTTATTTTGTTACAAGACAAAGTAGCGTTTTCGCTACACACGAATGGTAGCTTCTTCAGAGTAAATGTTTAAAAGAATAGGAACACACTCATAAATAGGCAGCAAAGTGTTACAAAAATGTCATCACTTCCTGACGGAATTAACTTTTAAAGTACAAGCAACATCATAAATGTTTCAGGTTATACGCCATGTATAAAAACAAGGAACCAACATCAAAACCTGAAAGGCATAATTCAATAAAAACAGCAGTAAATGCTTGACTCCTAGGAACATAACATAGTCAAGCCTTTTGATAAAAAACACATAAAAATAAAAAAGCAAAAAAGCTAGCTGAAACTGCTATAAACTAAAACAGAATGTCCTATTCTATTAAAATATATTGGACTAAGTTAAATACAATATGTATAACCCAACCTATCTAACTATTCATAAGAATGTACCTATTTTTATAATTTAATGTGTATTCTAAAAATGCCCTAAAGGTACCAGTATATGTTGAAACCAACTAGGAATACGTGGCAAAAAGGGGCCAAAACAGTAACCCTAGGCAATAAAAGTTCCAGTACAGTCCATTAAATTACAGCCATCCAGAAGGATGGATAAACTCAAATGCCTATTTTTTACAGAAAACCTTTTTGGTAAAAGTGGATTTCACTATATATAATTTTTCAGCTCTCGAGCTGGAACCAGAACTTGTAGAGCTATTAGCCTTAGGCAACACATTCGTTCCAACTAGACGATGTGATGTGGCCAGAGTCCTCTTAGACTTAAAATGCTATGTAAGAAAACTGAATTTAAAATTGCTATTTAATGATTCCACACGAAGTGAAGCCAATAAACTCAAACTTCCTAGTGTTTTTAATCCACCTTTACACGTGGGGTTAAAAATGTTCGAGTATGCATGTGAAATTGATATCAGACATATGGATAAAGTATTTACAGCTAAATCTAACCAATTCAACATTACTAGAGAACAATTAGCTGCTCTCAACAATGTACGGTCCACTTCTGTCAGAATCATAAAGCCCGACAAAGGAGGTGGATTGGTAATACTGGAGCAGACGGATTACGAAGAGAGAATGTATAAGGTTTTGGATTCTCCAGCATATGAAGCTACGACACTAAATGAATTGAACATTAGCTCTAATAGAATCAGGGGCTATTTTAGAGATTTGTTCATTGAAGGGAGAATCGATTTAGATACCTTAAATTACATAGACATCTTGCATCCTAAGTTACCCGTAATGTTCGGCATACCCAAGGTACATAAAAACCTTAATGATCCACCGATGCGGGCCCTTATTGATGGGAGATCCTCTCTATCCTACCCTTGCTCCAAATTTATTGACTCCTTGCTTTCTAAATATCTTGATCTCATTCCAAGCATCTGCAAGGATTCCTGGTCCCTCCTGACCAACCTGAATGACATCCGTATGGACGACACCATCAATTTTCTTACAATTGATGTTGTCGATCTTTATACCTCTATTCCACACCAGGAGGCAATAGAATGGATTGACTTGCTTCTAATGAACTTGGGAGCTTCCAAAAATGACAGCAACAATATCACAGAACTACTGGATATTGTCTTATCTTCCAATTATTTCCTTTTTGAGAAGGACCTGTTCATTCAAAAACAAGGTGTCGCTATGGGGTCTCCCTATGGGGCCTCTGTAGCGAACCTATTTATGGCTTATTGGGAGAAGCAATTCATTTTAAACAACAGTGCATGGAAGGACAAGTTGGTCTTTTACACACGTTTTCTTGACGATGTGTTTATCTTGTTCAAGGGTAACTCCGAAGATGCCCAAAATTTTGTGGACTTTTTGAATCAAACAACTACCTTTCTTAAATTCACCTATAACTTTGCCATAGATTCCATTGACTACCTGGATGTTAGGTTGACAAGAGATATCTTGTCTTCCAAGTTAAAATCAGTCATTTTCAGAAAGGATACATACGTTAATTCATTTTTGCACTATACCAGTGCACACCCCTTCAAACTTAAAAGAGCCATAGTGAAAGGCCAGCTGGTGAGGGCTGTCAGAATGTGCACAGATGTTTCCGATTTTTTATCGGAATGCACGTTCTTAAAGGGATTATTCCTGAACCGTGGTTACCCCTTGTATCTAATCGAAGATCTGATAGATGAGGTAGAATCCAAGAGAACCAAAGGCTTTTACAACCCGCTTCTCGGTAGTCCTGTTGAGGTGGTAGCAGATTTGGTAATAGGTCAGGATGTCCAACTTCCCCCATCCATAGGGTCTGGGGTCATGCATACAGAAAAGGCCATTTCCAATGAATACCCATGTAGTTTCATTACTACTTTCAATATCAACTCCTATTCAATTCAAGACATATCGAATAAGAATTGGCATTTTATTTCTAGTACCCCTATGCTGGCGGAAAAACTAGGAGAAAAACCTAGAACAGTTTATAAAAGGGGCAAGAATATCAAAGAATTACTTCAAAAAAATCCAAGCCAAGAAATCCAGAGTAGAACCAAAGGATCTTTTGCATGTGGCTTCTGTAGTCAGTGCACGTGTATTAAGTCTGGTAGTTCTTTCTTTATTAAGGGGAAGAAGTTTGACATTTACCATAGGATCACGTGTACCACCAAATCCATTGTTTATGTAGCGTTTTGCTCTTGCTGTCCGGCATATTATGTTGGTAAGACCGACAGAAGATTCAAGGACCGTATTTACCAACATAATTATGCCATTAAAAACAAGATGTGTGGGAATGCTCTGGCTAAACATATAGCTTCTTGCCCGGGCCATGCCTTCTTATTTATGGGTATTGATCATATTACTGATTCTATCAGAGGTGGGCCCACGTCTATCCTTCTAGAAAACCGAGAACTGCTATGGCAACTGAAGCTGGATGCGTTTCTCACACCCGGCTTAAATGATAGTTGTAACATAGACGCCCACTTGAAATATAAATCTTACTTGAGGTAGTCCTATTTTAGACATATTATATTTTTTATTAATATGTCTTAAGGTTTCGCTTTTGTCATCCTGTTGGGTCAGATTTCTAGGGACCCTGTTGCGTTCGCACTTAGCCCCAATTATTTATCCAATTTTACCAAAAAGGTTTTCTGTAAAAAATAGGCATTTGAGTTTATCCATCATTCTGGATGGCTGTAATTTAATGGACGGTACTGGAACTTTTATTGCCTAGGGTTACTGTCTTGCCCCTTTTTTGCCACGTATTCCTAGTTGGTTTTAACATATACTGGTACCTTTAGGGCATTTTTAGAATACACATTAAAGTATAAAAATAGGTACATTCTTATGAACAGTTAGATAGGTTGGGTTATACTTATTGTATTTAACTCAGTCCAATATTTTAATAGAATAGGACATTTTGTTTTAGTTTATAGCAGTATCAGCTAGCTTTTTTGCTTTTTTATTTTTATATGTTTTTTATCAAAAGGCTTGACTATGTTATGTTCCTAGGAGTCAAGCATTTACTGCTGTTTCCATTGAATTATGCCTTTTAGGTTTTGATGTTGGTTCCTTGTTTTTATACATGGTGTATAACCTGATACATTTATGATGTTGCTTGTACTTTAAAAGTTAATTCCGTCAGGAAGTGATGTAATTTTTGTAACACTTCGCTGCCTATTTATGAGTGTGTTCCTGTTCTTTTAAATATTTACTCTGAAGAAGCTACCATTTGTGTGTAGCGAAAACGCTACTTTGTCTTGTAACAAAATAAAAATTGCGTTAAGGATACTACGCGACTGGTGATTTCCTGTTTGGATCCGTTGCTCTCTTTCATTAGTTTATCATCTTTTCTCGTGGTTACACCTAATAGTTATGGCATAGATGCCATAAGGGGACTTCTAGTACAAAATTGGCAATATTATGATAGATTCAGTGAAACTATGTGTGAATTACTTCAGTTAGTACTGGATAATAATTACTTTGTCTTTAATGAAAGAATGAAAGAATTTACCATCAAATATCTGGCATAGCAATGGGTATTCCCATTGCTAATACATATGCCAATCTAGTACTGGATAAATGGGAGGCTGAATTTATATATCATGGCCCACAGCAATATTCTTGGAATATTAGTTGTTTTAAGTGATATGTGGACAATCTGTTTTTTGTTGTAATAGGGATGAACTAGATGTATTCTTAAACTATTTGAATAGCAGGACTGATTTTTATGTTTAACTATGACATGTTCAGAGATTTGTATTAATTTTCTGGATGTGATAATTTCATTTGATGGGACTGAAATCCAAACTACTGTTTATAAAAAACCTACACATAGGAAAACATTTCTTCATTGAAGCAGTATGCATGCTCCACAAGAGTGTCATCAGAGCCCAATTAATTAGGATTAGTAGACCTAATACCTCCATAGAGGAATGTAAGAAACAAATGCAGGAATTGAAGGAGGAATTTATAGAGAGGGGCTATAATAATAATGAGTCCCTGGATATGGAAATTGAGTATGTTCTGGGCTGCAGGTAAGACAATACAAATCTATATTTTTCTATCAACACAATAGAAGCATCTTTTGTAATTATTGATACTAATTTAGATATAGGTAAGCTACGGTTTGTCACAACATATAATAGAGCTATTTTTGAGATAAGAAGGATTATTAATAACAACTGGTGTATATTAACATCTTTACCTGAGTTATGTCCCATAGTAGGCATGAAACCTAGTTTTTCATAAAGAAATTGTCAGAACTTAAAACAGAAGTTATGATATAAAAACATGTGTGTCAAGAATGGTGGGGTAACAGCAGTTAAATCAGGTACCCTTCCTTGTTTCAATTGTAGCTGTTGTGATGTTATTAATAAAAATAATATTTTTCAACATCCAGCAACTAGGAAGAACTATATATTCTCTGGTTCAGCAACATGTGTTACAACTGATGTAATATACCTAACTACCTGTAATAGATGTCAGGCATTTTTTGTTGGAAAATCAGCCAGAAAACTGAAGGAAAGAATAATTGAGCACCACTCAGAAATAAGGAGAAAGATTGATACTAATTCCGCGGTAGCGTTGTTGCCTCACAGTAAGATGCTGTCCAGTTCAATTCTCAGCTACAGCATCTTCTGTGTGGAGACATGTGTGAATGGGCGTACCTTTATTGAAGGTTGTGCATCAGAGCTGGTAACTAAAGATCAACTACCAATCATTAGCGGACCGGAGTTCCGCTGTGGCGACTCCTAACCGGGAAAAGCTGAAAGATACAAACACAAACAATTGATTCTAATTCCCTGGCCAAGCATATTAATATATATGGGAATGCACATAAATTCTATTTTAGAGTGACAGAGTAAATAAGGATCTACGAGGGGGAGATTTAAATAATAAGTTGAGATGAAGGAATATCTTCTTCTTCTTTCAGCTGCTCCCGTTAGGGGTCGCCAGTGCAGATCATCTGTTTCCATTTCTTCCTGTCCTCTGCATCTTGCTCTGTCACACCAACTACCTGCATGTCCTCTCTCACCACATCCATAAACCTAATCTTAGGCCTTCTTCTTTTCCTGTTACCTGGCTGCTTCATCCTTAACATCTTTTTCCCAATATACTTTGCATCCCTCCTCAGCACATGTCCAAACTAACGTAAACTTGCCTCTCTGCCTTTGTCTCCAAACCTTCCAACCTGGGCTGACCCTCTAATATACTTATTCCTAATCCTGTCTACCCTTGTCACACCCAGTGCAAATCTTAACTTCTTTAACTCTGCCACGTCCAGCTCTGACTCATGCCTTTTTGTCAATGCCACTGTCTCCAACCCATATAACACAGCTGGTCTCACTACCCTCTTGTAGCCCTTCCCTTTCACTCTTACTGGAACTCGTCTGTCACAAATCACTCCTGACATTCTTCTCCACCCACTCCATCCTGCCTGTACTCTCTTCTTCACCTCTTTTTCACACTCACCATTACTCTGAACTGTTGATCCCAAGTACTTAAACTCATCCACCTTTACCACCTCTACTCCCTGCATCCTCACCATTCCTCTATCCTCCCTCTCATTCACACACATATAGTCTGTCTTTGTCCTGCTGACCTTCATTCCTCTTCTCTCTAGAGCATATCTCCACTTCTCCAGGGTCTCCTCCATCTGTTCCCTACTCTCACTACAGATCACAATGTCATCTGCAAACATCATAGTCCACGGGGACTCCTGTCTGATCTCGTCTGTCAACCTGTCCATCACCATTGCAAATAAGAAAGGGCTCAGAGCTGATCCTTGATGTAATCCCACCTCCACCTTAAGCGCATCCGTTACTCCCACCGCAGACCTCATTGCTGTCACACTACCCTCGTACATATCCTATACCACTCTTACATACTTCTCTGACACTCCTAACTTCCTCATGCAATACCACAACTACCCTGTAGGCACCCTGTCATATGCTTTCTCTAAGTCCACAAAGACACACTGTAATTCCTTCTGACCTTCTCTGTACTTCTCCATCAACACTCTCAGAGCAAATATCACATCTGTAGTGCTCTTTATTGGCATGAAATCAGACTGCTGATCACTAATCATCACATCCCTTCTTAACCTAGCTTCCACTACTCTTTCCCATAACTTCATACTGTGACTGATTAATTTAATCCCTCTGTAGTTAGTACAGCTCTGCACATCACCCTTATTCTTAGGAATATCAATGGATAATATTCCTTTGTGCAGATGTACCACCAGATTTAAATTAGACTGTTTCTCTAAAACCTGTATTAAGATACAAACAAATGTGTCTGAAGTAGAGACCTATGATTTTAAAACTATTGTCTTTAACTAAGATTTGATTGTTTAATTGAATAATTAATGGCTGTGTGATTTCTGATAGTATAAATATGGTTAGTGTGTGTTAGTACTGATAGTATGATGAAGGATTTGTTTGTCCTGAAAGCACTGTTTTATTAAACACTTGTTCAGTATCACAGTTACTTGGTTTGTGTCCAGTGTTGGTTTTATGAACTAAGCTTTGTTCTACAACTGTTTACCTTTTATCAGATATTCACCCCAACCCAGGGCCACAAATCTCATCTTTTCCTCAACATTGTAACCCCTCTAAACTGGCAAAAAATCTCCAATTAGCTACCATAAATTTCCAAAGCATCTGTAACAAAACCACTGAGCTCCATGCTTGGCTCACCCAAAATAAAACCCATATCCTTGCTGTCAAAATACAAGACACCGAGGTTCTCCCTCCCAATTATAATATAATTAGAATAGACGGACAACATAAAAAAAGAGGTGTTGTTGCCCTTTTATACCCCACCACTCTTAACTTAGCCCCTTTTTCTAGTTCAATTTCACATTTTCATAATGTAGAAACCCTAATCTTAGTCTTAGACTTCAACAACTCAAAAACTAACCATAATAGTCCTTTACATTCCCCCAGGAAATAATATCCCAGTTTTAGAAGATGTACTGTCCTAGGCTTCCACTACTATAAAAAAATTAAACAATTATATTAGGTGACATGAATATTGATTGGGGTTCTATTTCCTCCAACCAGTCTCCCTCTAGCATAAACTTGTTTCACTTTACTCAACTAATCGATACATCCACTAGAATTAGCCACAAGAATAATAAATGCTCAATACTAGATTGGATTTTAGTCACAGATCCATCCAATTACCCAGTCTCTGGCACTATGGAAAACTCCGTCAGTGACCACTTCCAAGCCTTCACTATGTGTAACTGACCATCACTCCCAAAAACCCATAAATACCAGGTAATGCATGACCTATCAAAATTCTGTCCACAAACCTTTAATACTATCCTAAGAAATCACAACTGGAACTGTCTTAAAACCCTTCCCCTTGAGGATGTCCTCCTCTTCTTCAATAACTCCTTTCTAAACATTCTTCATAGCCTAGTACCCACCAGCTCTAGAAGAATTAAATCCAGCTATGCTCCCTGGCTCGCAAAATCTACTAGAGAAACAATGAAAAGTAGAGATAAAGCTTAGAAATATTGGCATTTCCTAAACTCCCTTCAACCTTATCCTTTATAAACAGCTTCATAACCAAGCCAAAAAAACGTATCTACAAAGACAAGCAACAATATTTTTGGAACCTACAGACAAATAGGAAAAATAATCCCAAACTTCTGTGGTCTTCTATCAACAATCTCTTATATCTTGGTTCAAATTCTAATCCCTGACCTGACCCTAGTATGCCATCTGACCTTATCACCTCTAAATTCAACTACTACTTCATAGACACTATAAAAGATCTTATGACCTCCTTCTCCCAAGCCTTACCAACTAACCATACTCTTACAACTAGCCCCCTCCTTCGCCAGCACAAAATCTCATGAGGTCCAATATCCCTACTCTCAACTACATTAAGGAATCCCTCCCTACAGGAATTCAATCTCTCCTCTATTTCCACTTCTCTGATAAAGAAACATATCCAAAACCTAAAGCCCTGCTCTAATTCAGCTGACAATATTCCTGCCAAATTCCTCAAAATTGCTGCCGATGCTATAGCCTATCCTATTAGTATCTTAATCAACAGGTCTATCCAGGAATCTTATGTCTCTTGCCTATGGAAAAAAGTTATAATCCTCCCTCTTCATAAAGGTGGTCCTTCCTCTGATATCACAGACTTCCGGCCTATCGTCATTCTATCCCCACTCTCCAAAATTCTGGAAAAATGTGTCCAAAAACAACTCATCCATCACCTTCTAAACCACAATATCATTTCTCCAACTGAGCATGGATACCATCCAGGGCGGAGTACTTAAACTGCCTTGATCTCTCTTGGATATCATTAACAAAGCCCATGACCATGGCCATACAGTCTCAGCTTTCTTTTTGGACCTCTCAAAAGTCTTTGATACTATATTTCATACCATTCTCCTGTCTCACCTCTCTTCTATAGGGTTATCTTCTCAGTCTCTTCATTGGTTAAAAGCTATCTGTCACACAGGCAATATGCTGTCAAATGGCAAAACTCTATCTCTCTTTACCTATATCACCCCATAGGCATCCCACAGGGCTAGATTTTAGGACCTCTTCTATTTAATATATTTATAAAAAAATCTGCACCAAACTATTCCAAATGCCTTCCTAGTGCAGTATGCAGATGATTCGACTATCATCTGCTCTGCACTCAATCATGTAACTCTTCAACAAATGACATAAACAGTTTTCACTACAGCAGAATCTTGTCTCCAAAAACATCATCCCTCTCTCTCAACCCTAAAAAAATTAAGCTTATGGTATTTACTCCCAAAAGAAATACAGAATTTAGCAAAGAAAATTGAATCTCATGTTCAACACCTTCACCAGAATTTGCCTAACTTTTTTTCTCCACACTTCTACTGACAATAATCACCTACACTGATTCCTTCTACGACCTCCTAACTCTTCTCATCAGCCTCCTCCTACCCGAATTTCCACTGGATCTTTGTAATTCTACAGTACTGATTTGTACTGTATTCTCATTTAAATCAGCTGTGTCTTAGAAGCTGTAATTTCAAAACTTGCTCTTTCAAATTGTTTCTATGACGTTTGCTGCATTTTGCCTATTATGATGTACTTCATTACAATCACTATGTTCATTATCTGTTTTTGTATTGTCTCATTGCAACTATTGTAGTTTAACATTGTATTTTAATATTCTGTCTTGGAGCTCATTGTTGTTTTGTATTGCCTCACTACAACTATTGCATTTCAGTACTGCATTTTGTTTAAGTTTGTGGAGATTTTCTCCCTGTGCCGCCACTGAAAATGGGCCCTCTGTGGCCCAGAAGATTTTCTGGTAAACAAATGTCAATAAAATAAAATGAAAAAATAAATAAATAAAATTTGTACCACACATAATTAATGAAGTTCATTAACATTCGATGTTCTGGAATCCCATTTGACAAAGTGTGCATAAGTTCTCGGAATTTAGAGCATTAACCAATAGCTTGCTGTACAGGATGGTGCTCTATACAGCTACCCAATAACTAACAGTAAATGGGATTATCTGTAACACATGGCTGATGCCATCCACTGGTCTGATACCAGCATATATGTGACAACTTTAAAATGCGATTTAGATACATTAACTACTCATGCCATTGCTACCTGTATACTGAGTGGGACCTCAGCATTTTTCTTAAGGTGTTTTTTGGAGCAAGTATCACCTTCAAGATCAAGGATGTCAACCAAGAGGAGGCTGTGATTTGTCTGGGCACTGACCAAGGATGAAACCACAGATATTCTCTGTCTATGCTGGACATAAGCAGAGGATGTCAGCACGCCACATAAGCTTCACCATAATTGAGATATAGAACCATATTGCAAAGCAGTGCCACAGGCAGACTGGGATCTGTCAGACTGGTGAGCAAGTCCATCACCATTATGATGACTTGCATTGGAGGGACACTGAGGATCTTCACTTTACTGGAGAGGCACAGAGGTCCTAGGCCAGCCTGTGGATGCCTACAGTAAGTTTCATTATCCACACCTTAATACCTGCATCATAATAAATGCATTTCTTAGATATGTTTGTTTATGTGGCTATTTCAATTGTATTTAATGGTAGTCTGTACTAATAATAGTAATGCAAATGTAGTAATCATTACTGTGTCAAATCTTTCTGTGATCATCTGCAATTATACATGGCTAGTGTACACTGTCTGCATAAAGTTTGATTATGAATGTGCATTCATAAATATATCACACATATAGCTGTGAATGATATGGCATAAATATTCATTTTTGAGTCATTGATTAACTGTTTTGTAAATTAGCTCAAAGAGTTAAGCAATGAGTCAACGTGACTGCTGATCTTCAATGTGAGGATTCACATCCCATTGTAGGTTATTTTTTAAATAGTGGTGGTTATGTACATAATATACTGACTATACCATATGCAAGATCTATGTTTGTTTGGCTACCATACAGTACAGATTTTTACACATTAACATTGCTGTGGTTCACTGACACCTATAGCGCTTAGACTACCCCACCATTAACTGGTAAAACTACTCATGTACCAACTCCTTAGCTCAACACTTTCTGGAATTCATAAATTCCAATGCCCTGGATCAACTTATCCACACCCCTACCAGGGGCAACAATATCCTAGACCTAGTCATTACCAACATGAGTGACCGGTGTTCCACATCTAAAGTCACCCTTGATATCCACATCCCACCCCCACCCCACATTAAGGAAACCACAGTAAAAAATTTCTCCAAAGCCAACTTCATGCTTCTTAAGACAGAAGTGGTGAACTTCATGACACCCGTGCAGATGGACAATACAGTTACAACTGCTGAATGCTACACAAATGCTCTCTATAAGCACTTACACGAGTGCATGGATCATGCTAGCCCAAACAGAACCAAGATGCTATCCTCCAAAAAAAGGAAGCCAATCTGGTGGTCCCCTGTTATAAACAAACTGTACAACAAAAGGAAGAAACTGTTGCAAAAGAGAGTAAAATCCCATGAGTGGAGGAGCTCCCTGGTCAGCCTCAGTAAGAAGCTGAGATCCCTTATAAGATCCTCCAAAGCTAGCTATGAAAACAAAACTGCCACTGATTCTAAGCACAACCACAAAGCATTCTATAGCTATGTCAAGAATCTTGATGGCAACACCCATATCTGCTCTGAGTTACAGCACAACTGCACGAAAATTACAGAACCAACTGATATTGCCAACATCCTGGCAAATAGGTTCAGTGCTAACTTTACCCCCCCCCCCACCCCCTAAAGGGCCCATATCTATGCAGGAAAAATGCAAAGTCCCTGTAATTGCAACTATGCAGGTAAAAGCTGCACTCTCTAAAGACAAAAACACAGCATCCATGGGACTGGACAACATCCCAGACTGCGTTTTACACAAACTTGACTTAAGCACCATGTTCAATAATAGCCTCGCATCAGGCTTTGTGCTTACTGAATGGTGCACAGCAACAGTTATCCCACTCCACAAAGGGGGAGCCACCACTGATCTCGAGAACTATCGACCTATTAGCCTGACGAGCCTGGTCTGCAAGGCCATGGAACATATCATCATGGAACTCATAAACAAAGACATTGGTAACCTCCAAACTCTGGATCCCACCCATTTGGGGTTTGTGAAAGGCAGATCATGCCTCGAGAACCTGATCGACTTCATTGAGGCAGTCACCAAAGCCGTAGATGAGTGTAAGGTGGTTCACACAGCCTATCTTGACCTCGCCAAGGCTTTCAACACCATCCCCCATTCTGGAATTATAGCTAAACTCGCTAAACTAGGTATAAATCCCTACGTCACAAGATGGGTTGCCAACTGGCTCACTGACAGAACCCACACTGTAAAAGTTGCAGACTCCAAATCTGACCTCAGAGCAGTGACAAGTGGAGTACCACAGGGTTCCGTCCTGGGAAATCTCCTGTTTGGTATCTGCTTCTCTGAAGTACAGGCTAACACAGAAGGCCTTTGGCTAATGAAGTTCACAGATGACTGCAAACTAGGAGCCATAGTCAATTCCCCAAATGATGTGGACATCCTACAGAAGGGCCTCGCTGAGACAGATGCCTGGTGTCAGAGCCATGGCTTCAATCTCAATGCCAAAAAGTGCAGTGTCATTCCCTTGGGTAAAAACTCTGTACCCATGAACTACCACATAGGCAGCAATCTACTTAACATCGAATGTGTGATAAGAGACCTTGCGACCCAGGTGGACAGTAGTCTCTCCTTTGATAGTCACATTGCCACAGTAGTCAGGAAGTCCTTCTACGTGGCACACCTCATCATAAAAGGGTTCTCATCCAGGAAAAAAGAGGTAATTGTTCCCCTCTACTTGACACTCATTAGACCCATTATAGAATACAATGCCCCTTTTGGAATGTACCTCACAAGACATCTGCAGCAGCTAGAAAGGACACAGAAGTACCTCATAAGATGATTACTGGCCTCAAACAAATGCCCTACACTAACCACCTCAAAAAACTCCAGCTTTACTCCATAGCATATCACCTACTCCAAGGTGATCTCTCCCTAACATATAAAGCTATGTCAAACCCAGAGCTGTTGGACATGCTACACCTAAAGAAATCCTAATCCCTCTGAGCTACATGCTCTAGGGACCTGAACCTTGTCACCACAATAAACAGAACATGCTGGAGGGATAGATTCCTGTCCCAGAGACTTCCCATACTCTGGAACAGGCTACTCATCTATGTCAAGCAAAGTTCTTCATTAGCACTCTTCAAGAAAAATCTTGATGAGTGGATGGGAAATAGGAAATACACCCCGGGAATCACTTCTGTGTCTCTGCTTGACAGTGGCACAGGAAAATAACTTTTTTGGGTGGCGTAAGTCAGGGAACCTTGTTGGCTAGGCTTACATAGGCCCTTGGGCTGATAGCTTAGTACCTACCTATGAACCTATGACCATGGATGACTTTATCAATTATCATTAATGTTCAAGAAGCATCACACAGTATACTTTGTTATGTGCAAGTACTAGGTAGTAAATACATGCATTATTACACTCTAAATTATTGAAGATATTTATTGTAAAATCCATGTTTGTTTCATGAACATAAGAGCAATGTAAGTCAGCATGGCTACCATATGTTGGGTTTTGTAAAACATAATACAACTGTGAGACAGATAAACACTGATACATACTACTGCCTGAAGATGGATTCCATCATTATACCATAGAAATATCCCACAGTAATTCTGTATGATTGAGGATGTTACACTGTCATGATATCTCTTAGCTCAATCTGTAAAGCTATAGGCAATTAGAAATGCATCATGGATGCATGTGTGTTCAAATCCTTATAAAGATTATTTGTGCCTTTATTTTGATGATTCTGCATTTACTATTTAAAAACAGATATGGGAGATACTTGCTTTTTTTAGTTTTGCAGCATAGCTTTTTGTACAACTAGTATCTACATGGTACATTAACACCTAAAGTGCATACATCTTCGATGACTATGCATGACTCCATAATCCACAAGATTCTAGAAACATCCCACAGTTATTCTGTATTATGCGAGGACTTGTGCTGTTTCTTAGATCAACTCTTTAAGCAATAGGCCAATATGAATGTGTCATGGATACATGTGAGTTTGAATCCTTTTGCAGGGTATTTTTGATGTTATTTTGATATTTCTGTATTTACTATTTAAAACCAGATATGAGGATACATTGCTTGTTCAGTTATGCAGAATAGCTTTTAACACATCTAGTATGTACGTGATGCATTAACGCCTATAGTGCTTAGGTCTCAGATGACTATAATTTGCAGTGCAGTAAGTACTTTGGAATGTAGTAATATGTAAGTGTTGCATGCTACTGTGTCCTGGCATGCTTGTCTTAGTATGTCATGATGAATATACATGCTGGGTGTGCACATGCTTGCTTTTCATGCATGATGATGGCTGGTTTGTACTTGAAGAAGTAATAATAGCATGTTATTAGGTGAACTGTGTATAGCATGCCATATAATGCACTAGAGTAACTTGATGACACTGCACATTGGACATAGTGGCCCAGATAAGGCCTTCTATTGATATAATCACTACATATTAATATTAATAACAGGACACTGGGAATGTTGCATGATCATGACCGTATACCTGCTACAATCACTTATTTTAATTATACAAAGTATAATGTTATGGGCCATAACATCTAACAATTATGAGTCTTTTCACAGTATCTTAGCATGTTAACTGAAAAAGAATTCTGGTCAGCTAACTTTTGTTTAAAATTATCACAGATTACATACTGCTTTAACAGGGATCCCAATGTTAATGCTATTGTGCAACGAGTAACACCTTGTCATTGAGGTATTAACAGTAGAGCTTTTGTAAAAAAAGTTGTTAGTCTTGAAACTAGAGATGCTTGAAAGTAGGATTCATTGCTTGAGAATAAGTCAACTAGCATAAAATGTTATTCTGTGCTTTGGTTTAGCTTTAAATCTTATTTGTCTATCTCACCTAATATCCCTCATGCTCTTTGTACTAAATGCTTGACTCTCTCCTTCTAAACTCTTTTCCTTCCTATAGCTGCTTTTTTTTTTCCTTAGCCCTGCTACCCCCCTCATCTCTAAAATGACAAGACAGACCCGGGTTGGTCTTTTACAATTGGGGACTCAAAGCACCTGAAATCTAACTGCTAAACCTAAAACTCCTTGGCCAAAACAGAAAACAAATAACAGAGAATGTGTACTAACTGTTTTCTATAAATTGTATTTACCTTATACAGTGTTAGTGGCTGGAATTAACAGTTCTATGCTATATTTTTGTTTGTAATCTGTAGAGTATGCAATCCCCCCCAAGTGTCTTATAGTGTGGCTATCTCCCTCCCAGCTTAAACCTCTTCTTACACACAGTAGTCTTTCTTATTCCTTTGTACATAGTGTTCTTGCAGGCTAGGAATGACCTACAATTCAGGTAATGTGAATGCTATAACTATATATGACCTTTTACTGTGCTCCCTATACTAAATTGGCACCATAACAAACATTTAAATTTGATATCTATTGTTGCCTCTCTGATACTTTTTCTTAGGAAACTTACCTGAAGCTTCTTGGTCTCTGAGATTTTGTTTTACTTTTATTTTCTACTCTGCTTGCAGTTGCTTCTCCTGCCACCTTCCCCACTACTAAGGGCTGTTTTGTTCTCCCATGATGCTTTGCACCATTCAAGTACTATCCTGTTTGACACCATTTTCACTTTCACTCTGATCTCTGTAAACTCTAGTTTCCCCTTCTATCTTTCACTGGGAGTGTGCACACAAAGTAAGTATATTTTTTTTTTTATTGTTACTCTTTCTTTGTTTATCTAAGTGGACTATCGATCGGTTTTAGTGCAGGCAATATATTCTCTAGTGATTTGTGCAATGGCTTTTCTGGCAGTAATGTGTTCTGTAATTTAGTACTGACGCTGTATATATGTATATTTTTAGTCTACTGCTGTGTTATTTCCTGTAACTTATTGCCAGTCTTTCATCTGAATTTCTGAAATTAGGCATTTTGTACTGTTTTGCATTGTAATATTTGATGCACTAGTTGTTCAGATAGCAGTATTTAACTATGTTTTCAGATGTTTTACAAAACTAGGTGTAATGGTCACAGTTGGTTTCTGTTTGTGCCCAGTCTGTTTTAGCTGGGTATAGGTTTTTTTAAATATCTGAGTCTCTTCACAGTATCCTAGCATGCTAAGTCAAAAACTACTCTGGTCAGCTAACTTTCATTTAAAATTGTTACCGGTTACATGTTGCTATGACAGGGATCTCAGTATTAAATGCTATTGTCTGACCAGTAACACCTAGTCATTGAGGTATTCATAGTGTGCTTGCAGGTTAAGAATGACCTAAAATTCAGGTAATGTGAATGCTGTGTGTATAACTATGTATGATCTTTTACTGTGCTCCCTATAAGAAATTGACCCCATAACAAGCATTCAAACTTGATATTTATTGTTGCCTCTCTGATAGTTTTTCTTAGGAAACTTACCTGAAGATTCTTGCTGTCTGAACTTTGTACCCAGTTTGTTCACCTTCACTCAGCTCTAGCTCACTCTGCTCTTCTACCCTACCCCCAAATCCCACCCCTACCACCTCTAAATTTAAATCTAGTCATACCATATCCCTTCATTTCTTAGCTCCTTCCTCCTCGTCCATATACACAGACAACCAGTTTTCTACTACAAACATTACACTCTCATCCTACCAGCTTAGTACTCCCTTGGCCACACCTACAGAGGCTCTTTTACCAAGCCATTATTTCTGATTACCTCTCTCAAATCTCCCCATCTTCCTAACTTTACGTATTCATAGCCTAGTATAACTCACTGTTTTTCTCAGCCTATTATTATCCTTCCGGTCTTTAATATAAAATGATTCTCCTCACTCTCCTTACTCTAATGCTCCTCTCCCTCTCTTCTCTCTCATCATATATAGTACCGCTTTTACCTATATTAAGGTCTCTTACAGGCACTACCTCTGTTTCTAATAATACATATCACTACTTCCTACCCATCAGCCCTCAACTATTTCACATACACTATAATTTCTTCTTGGAACCCAAGATGTTTCAAACACATCTATACTTATCTAACATCATACATAAAGATAATGTAACCAAAATTAAAGCCTACCTGTATTGCACATTCTTTAAATTTCTTCAGTTATGTGATGACATCCACCCTAACCCTCGTCCCAATAGTACACAATCCCCATCTCAAACTCATACTTCTGCTACAAGAAATACACCTAAATTTATTTCAATAAACATATGTAGCATGTGTAATAAAATCTCTGAACTGCTTGCTTGGGTAATTGTACACCCCCTGACATATTAGTAATCACTGAAACCTGGCTTAAACCGCACATCAAAGATTCTGAAGTACTTCCACCTGGTTATAATATGTTCAGAGCTGACCGACTCAAAAGAAAAGGAGGCAGTGTAGCAGTACTATATTCAGACTCGATCTCCTTAACTCCTTGCGACCAGTCTGTATCTTCCTTTGACAAAGATGAATTACTGATCACCTACCTTAACTTAAATCACAATAAAAGTCTTTGTATTATTGCATTATACATACCACTCAGTAATAATCTCTGATCTTTGGAAAGTATACTATCATGGGTGTCAACAAATCTCTCTCTTGAGACTGTTATATTAGGCAATGTCAACACTGACTGGCTGAAACTTAACTCCCACTTCCCCACCAATAGCATTAACCTCTATTGATTTTCTTAACTAATCTCATCCAAATTACTAATCTCAACCAAATTATACCAACTCATCTCAAAAAATGGCTCACCTATGGATTAGATATATATTTCCCATGCTAATAATTTCACACATTCTGAAACACTGCCAGATTGCATTACTGATCACCAACCTATCTGTACAACTAGGTTTATCTCACACCCATGCAAACAACATACCTATGCAATCTAACTAACTTTGACCTGCAGGCCTTTGTAAATATCTTAAATACTATTAATTGGTCTTTCCTAAAATACCTGGCAGTAGCCTAGGCCATTGAACAATTTAATCCTACATTCCTAGACACCTTGAACAGTTTAGCTCCCACTCGAAAGAAACAACTCAAATCCAAGTATAATCCGTGGCTTTTTGCCTATACCAGATCACTTATGAAAAAGAGAGATATGGCTTGGACTACTTACCTAAAACCAAAGACACATAATAATCTACAACATTACAGAGCACTACATAACCTTGTAAAGAAACATATTAACTTTGATAAAAAAGAAAAAAAAAACACTTCTACTCTAAACTTCAAGATCAACAGAAATCCAATCCCAAAACGTACTGCCACGCAGTCAAAAAAATATAACAGCCTGGAAGTCAGTCCTCCCCTCAACCAGCCTGTGACAACACCATCCCCGATGTAGCATCTCAATTTAATTCTTACTTCATTATTAGCATAGCATTCGTCACTAATAATTTCCCTTCCGTCCACCTTCTCTCAGCCCCGTACCACATTTTCACTTCAACCACTTCCCACTTCCTTCATTAAATCCCTCTTGTGTAAATTCAAGCCTTGTTCTCCTTCTGCAGATAATCTTCCCAATGAATTCCTTAAAATGGCAGCATAATCAATTGCTTACCCAGTCTCCATAATTATTAATAGATCTATCAAGGAAGCTTATGCCTCCTCTCTGTGGAAAAACTTCTTTATCATCTCCACAAAGGTGGCACACCCACAGAAACATCTAACTATAGCCCAGTTGCTATTATTTCACTACTTTCAAAACTTCTAGAAAAATGTATCCATAAACAACTTCTTCAATACCTACTAGACAAAAATCTCTCTCCTCCCCAACATGGATTCAGACTCGCCCATAGTACTATCACGGCTTTTCTATCCTTTACTGACATTAGCAATAAAGCTCGTGATTCTGGAAACTTTGTCTCATCTGTATTCTTAGCTATATCAAAGGCCTTTGACACTGTCTTCCACTCCAAATTCTTATCCCAACTATCTCTTCCTGGCTTAACTGAAACAACCTAACAATGGTTCACTAGTTACCTCTCTAATAGATATCAATCTGCCAAATGGAACTCAAATTTCTCTTCTTACTTGCTAGTAAGCACTGGAGTACCACAAGACTCCATATTGGGCCAACTCATCTTCAACATATTCATAAATCACCTTAATACCACCTCTAAACAAGCAACACTTATTCAATATGCTGATGACTCTACATTAACCTGCTCCACTAGCAATCTTATCCATCTTCATAGGTTAACCCAAGATGCATTCAATTCCATTGAGTCTTAGCTTGGCAACAACCATTTTCTGGTCAATCCAAAAAAACGAAACTTTTACTATTTGTACCAAAACAGTATATTCCAGAAACCTCTAACTTTATATTACTTCTCTAAACGATACTTCAATTGATGTAATTTCACACACTAAGCTGCTAGGTGTAACTGACAACAGCCTTACATTTGACCTGCATATCAGCAACAATATACTGGGCATGTTGTGTAGGGCTAAAAAATGTATCTCCAACTCTGCAAAAGTGACTCTTGCCACCACTTATCTCTTACCCTCCCTGCTATACTCTTCTCCTATTCTAACCAATCTTTAAACTTCCCTCAAAGTAAAACTCAGACAGTGCTATAATAAAATAGCTAAATTTGCCACAGGAAAGGCCCATCAGTCTCACCACTGCTCTTCTTTCAAATCTCTAAATTGGCTCAGACTACCCCACCTACTGACTTTTAATCAACTAATGTTAACACACAAACTACTGTACAACTCCTCATTTTTACAAACTACCACATCACTTCTCCAACATTGTATTCCATTTCAAGACCTTCATTCTTCTCACAGGCATCTACTATGTATATACAAATCCCAGAGATCTTATGTAGTCAGTCTTTACTCTCACGTTGTTGCCAAATCATGGAATAGCATTCCAGAATTTGTCAGACTTATATCTCGCTATATTTATTTTAAGCCAAGACTGAATTGATTTGATAATTTGATCTGCCTATGCACCACACCACCATAGTATTCATTACTCTTCCTGTCTCTCTAATCTTGTTTACCCCATCTTGTTTCCCCTTATTACTAGCTTGTCTTTCAGTGATACCATTTCTATCAAACACTCTTTCTTTCGACTCATACTCTACCCTTTCCTTATCTTAGAAACCATGCCTGAAATTTACTTCTAAAATTCTCCAGCTACACTCTGTATATAGTGTGTCTCAACATTATTTACTTATGCATCATGTATTATCATGAAAAGATATATATTAGGAATTCTCAAATAGCATGTATTCAGTGTGTTTTAACTCTATTGCTTTTTCTATTGTATCCACAAATCATAGTTCAGTGGTACTGTACTAGTTTTTGTATATAGAGTGTCCTACCATATTGTTTCTTATATACAGTGTCCTACTATACTTTTTTGAGTGTATCCACAAATTGCACATCTGTGATATTGTCTGAATCCTTCTAAATTTGCAATTTACAATCTGTTTTAATATGCTCACTGGAGCTTTTTTCCAAGGGCCTCCACTGAAACTGGGCACATAACCAGTCGGACTTTCCTGGTAAACAAATTTCAAATAAAATAAAATAAATTAATGACACCTATAATGTATTGTGATATACCTTGAACAAATATGTCACAGTTACAGTCTCATGTGTTTTGATCATGTTAATGGCATGACATATGCTGTCTTAAACATTATTTAGGTGCCCATCTGATTGTGTTTTCTGACTATGATGTATGCTAGAAAACTGTTTTACATTGCCTTGGATTGACATCATGCCTTTCATCACATACAGTGTTACAGATGCATAAGGTCATACATTACTGTAATGTGGCATGCCAAACAGTTTCAACCTGCAGATTATGTCAGTTTGGTTATATTATATACTCATAGCTTTAGGGAATCATGTATTATGCAGTTTTTTATAATGTATTTAACCTTGACAGAATGGGGGACCCATAGTAACTCAGCTAT
The DNA here is from genome assembly GCF_019279795.1 of Protopterus annectens. NCBI lineage: Eukaryota > Metazoa > Chordata > Ceratodontiformes > Protopteridae > Protopterus > Protopterus annectens. The sequence goes on from NC_056726.1 coordinate 1,800,665,002, forward strand.
AAGACATCAGAGATGAGAACATGCAGACATATTTGGACTTCAAGCCCAAGAAGATGATGGTGTCAGTGATAACAATGATGACAGACCAGGACATGCACATCCCATTGTTCCTGTTGCTCACCTTAAGAGATGTCCACCACCTCCACATATAGATGCTGTATAGGGCCAAATCTGGGATGTGATGACAAACATTTTCCAGATGCAGATGACGGAATTGATAGGTAATTTTTTTCAAGGATATAGCAGATTCCATGCTCAAATCTTTCCAAGAGATCACACATAAGGGTGTCCTCTCAGAACCAAAAGTAGTGTCTGTGTGATCCAGTTAAATAATGCTGCTACCATGGTGTTTGCAGTATCACAAGATGTATTGTATAGGCACAGTTGTGTAGGCATAGGACATTGCTGTCATGCTTATCTGATATACATTCTACCATACACTGCAGCTATCATGTGATAGGTGGCACTATGTTGTACCTGTAGTATGACAGACACTACCAGTAATTGGTTTGATGTACATGATGTGCTGTACTTAATGCACACATTGCTGCTCTTAGGTACAGGTGTTACTCCTTACTTCTGTGTGTCTGTGCACTCCTAGGGATGCAGTGTATGATATTACTATTATGTACAATACACTGTGGCCTTGTATGTGACAGATATGACTTATGCAGTTACCGTGATGCAAGTGAGACACAATTCTCTGCTTGTAATGTTCCGCTATATACATGGGTAGGATGACAGCAACTCACAAACTGCATAACATGGTGGGATGGGTCTGCTTCATTTATTTAAACATGTTATCTGTGTACATGTATTGCATCCATTTCTCTATTGGCTGTTGCTATCTTATGTCTGTTCAACAACATGACTAGTCCTTGCTCATGTGATTTCTGAAACATTGTTGTATCATGCTGTCACATTGGCACAAAGGCTTTGTGTGCAGCATGTGGAGACAAACATTGTGCCATGTACTATCAAATTATTGTGACTGCTATATATGGGCATGTATCCTTCATATACTGCATAAACAGTCACTGTTCCATTATTGTATATACAGTAGAGTTGATGCATTATTAAGCATCATTCCTGAATGCCTTGTTTGTCATTCTCTGTTATATTACAACATCCATGGACATATTTGCATACATGCCCATATTTAGGCAATTAGAGTACATATGTAATGATTTACATACATGTATATATCTCTGCATGTATTATGATTGAGGCACAAATGCCTTGTATAAGGAACTGTGTACATTCAGTTATTCCATGTCATTGTGCTGTACTGTTGTTCACAGGACTATTTTTGCTGAGTTATACATATGGATGGTGATATATTTATATCAATAAGGGTGTGTCTTGTGCCTGTTGTATTATGTTGGCATGACAGTATATGTGTATATGTTACTGAATCTTATTTTGTGTCTTATAAATTTTATTATTTAACAGTTGCACATTACTGTGTTTGTATAATTTGTACACAGACATGTTTACAGCCATCAGTAATGCAATCTACCCACATGATATATGTTTGCCCTTTGCTTCAATGTAGCTTTGGTGGACTTTCACACCACCCTATGTAGTGAACACATGCATGTGAAATGTGTCCCCTTTGATAAGGTTATCTAGCTTTACTGTGCGCCTACTTTCCTTTGTTAGCATCTCCTCACTGATGTGGACCTGTGTTGTCCATGTATCTTCCCTTTTGAACTTTGTCATATATGTTGCACATATACATGGCATACAATTACTTTCCTCTACATTATCATCACTGTCATGTAGTTACACTGTTACAATACTACCTTGTGCCAACATTTTGGGCAATATACACATGAAAGACATATGCACACAAGTGCTGGCAAGTGACTGATTTCCATCATTGTTCCTGTTATATTTGTGTGTTGAGTATTAACCAGGACTTTGTTTTCTTCATTCCTATGCAAAAGCTTGCATTCCTTATCTAACATTATTCATACCTTACATACCATTTAATATTCTATGTCTTTGGTAATTGTATGTGTACTGACATTGCTTTCTGATAGGGTCTTGATAATCCATTGCAGGTCACACATATACAACAACACATTCATATTGCTTCTGACAAGGCATATGTTTTTGACATATGCATTCCACTTCACGTATGTTCAGGTTGTGCATACTAATTGTGTAAGCCACATACTTAATTTTTGTCACAGTGCTGCTGTTCACCACTGTGCTTGGTTGTTTTTATGAAATTTAGCCTCACTGATGATGAGGTTGTGATTATCACTATTATTAATCAACAAAGCTACTTAAACACATTTCTTCCTGAGGATTCAATAAACTCTGTGTAAGCTTCATGTGAAGCCTACACGGAGTTTACATATTTGCATTGTGAGCAGCAGTACTAATTACATTTTATGCCGCACACTGCATTTAAACATAAATAAGCATGGTTTCATGGCTAGCAACAGTGTTGCCAGACAGGAAACCATGGACAGCAATACTGGTAGCAGCAGATATGCAAACCTGTTTATCTGTAGGTGTGGAATGCCACAATGATTACCTGGGTTAATAATATAGCAATGTCTATGGTCCAAACACATTACAGGACAGTGTATACAGTGCAAAGTATTGTGGAATCCCATTTCAGGCAACCTGTACAAAAGTAGTGTAAATGCTCCATAACAATGCATGGACTATCATTTAATATGCACAAACAAGGAAGTCTGTGCATTGAATAGGGTCACACAGATGAATTGTAGGCATGAATACAGGGAAAGTGGACAGGTGAAACATCTTAACCTACAGCAGAGGAGGACATTTAAATTAAGACAGTTGCAGCAGGAAGACTAATCACATATTGACATGATACAGTACAGACTGCACAGAGTAAATGTATATTATGTGACTGCCACACACGATGACAACAATGGAGAAGGATGTATTTGTGATCTGATCATCCTGACCTGTACAATGGAGAGAACATCTATCAGCAATGTTATCTGCAATAGAGGTTAGCTGAATATTGTGAAGCTGTACAAAATGAGTTGTCTGAATATAACTGGAATGTCAGTATAGGTCTACACGAAGTGGGACAGATAGTTACAGGCTCATGGACAACAGTAAACTGAAGCATGCACAATCATGGACACTGTCAGAATAATACTACCAGTAGTCTCATGTCGCTGATATAACACATGATTGTGAGCAATCATAGATGTTTCTGCACTAACACGCTTGTACAACTTTTATGAAATGTCAGTAATTTATGAGGGTAATCAAGCACACCATCCTGACATTGTAACAACTGCTGGAGGTGTTAAGACAGAGACTGCTTTACCTGCATGTGACATTATGAACAATTCAGGCTAGCTCACAGGTGTGCATGACATATATACAGCACAATCCATACTGTCATGAATGTAACCAATGCCATCAATGTTGTCTAAGTATGTACTGTGTCCATCACTTAAAAGCAATCTACAACAGGACCTAGTGGACCAAATTGCTATCCTCTGTCACCATATCCTGAGAACTAGCTTGGTTCCAGTGGAGTAGAAAACAACATTGGGAATCTCCTTGTACAGATGTGGGCCATCAAACAACCATGGGAAATATGGACCTACAGGTCTAACCAGTTTAATCTGCAATGCCATGAAAAAAAATCATTATGGACCTTCTCAACAAGGACATAGGTTACCTTCAAACTCTAGACCCAACTCAATTTGGCTTTGTTAAGGTAGATTATGCTTATTAAACATAGTAAACTTCTTCAACAAAGTCACCAAAGGGCTGGATGAAGCTAAGACAGTGCATACCACCTGTGTTAATCTGGCCAAGGTTTTGACACAATCCTCCATACAGGTATCATTGAGAAACTCTCCCAGCTGGGGATTAACCCTTATGTTGGTGGATGGTTAGCCGATTGGCTAACAGAACACATACTGTGAAAGTTAGTGAAACAATCTCTATCAGTACAGCCATCAGCAATGGTGTACCGCAAGGATCTGTACTCAGCCCTTTACTGTTTGGAATCTATTTCTTGGAAGTCCAGGCTAAAGTATATGACTTTTGGTTTACAATGTTTCCTGATGATTGCATATCTACCAATGATGTTTACATATTACAGGAGGAACTAATACAGACAAATGATTGATGCCAAAGCCACAGTCTACAAAGAAATACAAACATGTGCCATTATATTTGCCTTCTTACAAAGTGGAATTTTCCATTAATTATAGCATTGCCAACACCCACAGGGCAAATTCAGTGGTGCAAGACCTGGGAACATGGGTAGATAGCAATCTGAACTTCAACCACTAAGTTTCCACAGTTGTAAGGAAAGCCTTCTCCTTTGTGCACCTCATAAGTCAGGCCATGATATCCTTGTGTGAGGATGTTATAATACAAACATCATCAGAACACTAAAAGTACAATGCTCTATTCTGCATGTACTTCACCAGATGCATTTAGCAGCTGGAGAGACCACAGTGGTTTCTCAACACATGTATCATATAGGATAAGGTGACTTGTCACTGGCCAGTCTCTGACCTTGTCTTGATGGAAATGATTCATATCCACAAATCTAATGGCACAAGAGTCACTTGTTCTAGAGATCTTAACCTAGCCTGTGACATTAACAGAACAAGCTTGAGACAGCTTTAGCTGATGACATCAGCAGAGTCTGTTGACAGAAAGATGGTAATAGCAGTGTCTGACATGCTGGTGTAAAATGCTCTCTCTAATGTCAAGCAAATGGACACTCACAAACACACACACACACACACACACACACACACACACACACACACACACACACACACACACACACACACACACACACACACACACCCCAGTTAGGCTCAGTGAGAACAGAATCCCTACCTATCTAACTACACTGACTAAAGATCTTTGTATTTAACCCAAGTGCCATAGCACAAGTCTGACTTGTACAGTGTCAGACAACACTTTATAAATGATTACATCAGTAGTGTCTGGTGAGATTAAGATGATAATAACAGTGTCCGGCATGCTGGTGTAAAATTCTCTCTCTAAGGTCAAGCAATTGCAGATATACATACACATACACCAGTTGACTGCAGTGAGATTAGTACTCCTACCTTTCTAAGTACATGGACTACATAACTCAGTACATTATGCAAGCACCACAACACAAGTCTGGTTTTTACAAGGCTGTAAGACAATTTATTGTAGTTAACATCAGGAGTGGATGTTGGAGAGAAGATGTCATGTGGCCTGTGTGAAATGGATGTGTAGGTATGAGCAACTGTCAAAATATTGGTACTCCATGCATTTGGAGTGGTAACTGCAAGATACTCAATTATGCTCTTCTGACTAGACACACACACACACACACACACACACACACACACACACACACACACACACACACACCACTTGACTCCAGTGAGAACAGACCCCCTACCTATCTAAGCACATGGTCTACAAAACTCAGTATGTTACGCATGCACCACGGCACAAGTCTGACTTTTACAAGGCTGCATTTCAACTTATAGTGGATGATATCAACACTGGATGTTGGAGAGAAGATGTTGGGAGGTATGCATGAAATGGATAGCTAGCTATATCCAACTGTCAAGATATTAAAGTTCTGCATGCTATTAGATTGAGTGTGTTATATGTAGTATTTGGTGTTGTGTTTCCAATGTGCAGGTATACTTTAAGAGACAGGTTTACAAACTATATGCAAACAGGTGTCCACATTACTACAAGTATGGATGTTTTAAGATGTAATGTGTAGAAGTCACCCCATCAATAAAAAGCAATTGACCATCACTTGGCATTGGTGCATGATACAAAATTCTGCGCAAACACATAGGCCAAAAAGTGAATGGCTCCATTGCTTTTCTGTTTACTTATGTGTCTTGTGTGTGATTCTACTTTTTGATCACATTAAAGATGTTAAAATGGGGTAGATAGGAAAGTGGTGAAATGGGGGGCAAGCAGGAGAAAGAACAAAGGGAAAGCAGTATAGGAATGTGCAGGAGGGAGATAGGATAGAAGCATAGCTATCCACTTCAGCTATGTAACATGAAAATATGGTTCAGAATATTAGCTGAAGTTGGACTGTCAATGCAACAAAGAGTTGTGACAACAACAATGCAATCAGTTTGTACAGCCATTTGGACCAAATCAAGTGTGTCAAGAAGACATGCATGTGAAGTGGAGAGCTTAGTATAGAGTGATTTTTTGGGACAGGTGCCCACTTTCTTTTTTAACTTCGGTAAGAGAGGAATGTTGGGTAAGTGACGTAGGTATTTCAAGGTCAGGGAAGTAGGGCAGGTGTGGAAGCATATGCAAATAAACAGGACAAACAAGATAAGACACAGGGACAGTGAGGGACCCAAAAGGTTCGGGACATCACAATCGGGGTTAGGGAGGGACAGCAGAAGCCTATACCCTTCAAACATGGGGCAGTGAGAATCTTGTTCTCAGCTGCAGGGTTATCATTATCATCCTGTTATTCTGCTGGCTGATGGAGTACTTGAGGTTGCCTCCTCCTACAGACCAGGAGGGAGAGCAGGCTTTCCATCTGTTATAGGCATGCACCAATGGTTCTGTGCATGACCATATGCTCCAACCCTCACATCTCCTGGCAGGTGGTAAAATCGCCACCTCCTCCAGTACTCCCAGAGTGTACCACAGCACCAGCTGCTGGGGTAGTGCCACCAGAGTTTACAGGTAGTGCAGGAGCAGCAGAGGCAGTACTGCCAGGTTGGGTTGCAGATGTGCTTGGCATCAGTGCTGGATCCAGTGGAACAGGGATAGGCTGAGCCACTGGGTCTGGCCTACCTCCCTGTGCTGTAAAGTATTTTTTGATTTGTTAAAGATGGATAACATGGAAATGTTTTTAGGACTCATAGAAAAAAAAGAGATAAGGGTTGGGGTGAGAGAAAAAACATAAAAGTAGTACCATCATATGTCATATTATCATACTTTCTAACAACTACAAAGTATAATTATGGATTGCTGAAAGTAATTGTTGCAATGTGCAGATATTGCACATATGCTTGGTTTAATTATACAGACTGCCGTTAACAGCAGGGTATTTATTCCACTTGTGTAGAATTTAATTTATGCAATATTTTAAAGGATTGCACTATTTTATACTTGCTATTTGTGGTATTTGAACACACAATGTCTGACTACAGTCTTAAACCTAAAGTTGGTTTGTGCTACAGACTGAAGCATGCATAGTTGTTTTTAGAGTTAGGATATGTATGCCTACTTTGCTACAGCTGTATAGAAAATAAAGAAATGTTTTTTGCTCATTTAAAAGCTACAATAATACTTTTCTTGTGCTGCATACATACCCCTTGCTTCCCTCAATCTCTCTAGACACTCAGCATAGGCCTCCCTATTTGCAATAATTTCTGCATTAGCTGTGTAAAAAAAAAAAGAATAGAACAGAAGGGCATTATGCTTAACAATTTTGCCTATATTTAGCTTTTTATCTATTTTAAATTATGTTTATTAGTATATTAGTATACTTACACAACTGTGGGATGTTGCTAGTTCTGATCTCATCCAGCCACTGGTTGAGTGTATCCCTCTTGCACCTTTTTAGGTTATTAAAGTGGAGCCTACACTCCAATGACAGTCACACTGGATACAGCCTTAGCCAGACTATTTCAAGCCCCAGACTTGGGAGCCGGTATAGACCCCCTAAAAAAGCTTTGGCTGTGGCACTTTACAAGGAGTCCAATAATGATTCTGGACTCTTGAACACCCCCTTCTGCTCCCTAAATTGGGCACCTTCCCTTCTAACACCAGACTTGTCTAACCAGAAAACACAGCAATAGATACTAATGGTTTCCCATCAATTCCTGTTATTGCATTTATTGGTAGTGTGCAAACTCAAACAACAATGCCCACTATATTTGCACAACATTAAGCAGACAGCAACAGTGCCAAAGAGAGAGGAAAGCAGCTTTGGAAATAGAAAGCTTAATCAGACACTTGACATTAGCTTGAGGGTTGTTTGCTGCTGTAAATGTTAGGTGACTTAACTTTGTAGCCCTGGACTGGGGCTATAAATGTCATGATTTGACACAATTTTGGTTTGACTTTATACGCTGATAAAATTTATTTTTATAATGTGGTACTCAAACCTATACATAAGAGAGAAAACAATTTCCGCCACAGAAATGCTACTCAGACATAGACATAGTCATGAATTATTTATAATTACAGATGATAGACTGAAGTCTTAACCATGTATGTATGTGACCTGACAAGGTCCTATTTATAGAGTCATGTATGCATACATTTTATTGCAATGTGAGGGTCATCCAGGTCCAGATAGCAAAATTATATTTACAAAAACATTGTAGACAGTATACCCTCAGTCATACAGCTGAACCTCCAAAACACAGTAAGGTCATCTTAGCCCTCATACATATAATTCATATGAGCTCCACTGCTAATCATAGCTGTTGTTATAGCAATTTAAACATAATTGTAAATAAGTGATGTTTAATATAATGTGAAATAGAACAACAGCAAAAATGTCTGGAATGTCCAGCATTAGAACCCTGGACCATGTGTATGGCAGCCCTACACTTATACTGTTGCCACAGGGATATATAAACTGAGCTGTAACAACATTAAAAATATGTTGAACTGTCTGTATTAGAACTCAGGATCATCTGTATTACAGCCCTAAACTTACACCTGCTGCCATAGGAATAGTTAAATAATAGTTGGATATTTTCCATATTCATTATTAACTTCTGTGTATTGACCGCTACACATTGGTCCTTAGCAGTGTAGTGCAATGGAAAGCAAAAAATTGCAACAATATATCCTTTTTGACATTTAGAATGTGTGCTCCCAGTCTGCAAGCATTCTTTCAGCTTTCTGTGAAGGCCACTAGTCCATATCTGCACAATGGTAAGCATCATGCTAACGAGACAAGTAAAGCTAAACTTGTTTTAGCCTTGTGATCAGTGCTTATTAGCATTCATCCTTAAAAGACAAATGTAGGACTTGAACCGTGATATACACATAGTATATGCTCTGTGGATCACTGTGCTTAGTAGATGTGCTACACACACATGGGTGATTCAGAGGTGTAGTTGATGTGTTGATTATCAAAGAAATACATTACATGACATTTATTGGGTTTATCCATTTCCCATGTTTGCACTAAGCAGCACACCACATAAAAAAACGCATTAAAAAAAGAAATCTGTAAAATAAACAACACTACAAAATATATGTTAGTACACATGAAATATTTTGACACAAGTCTGGATTTGAACTCTCACACCCAATCAACCTTCAAAACAGTGTAAGGGGTATCTTATCCTTCTTTACCACAGAAACAGTTTTGCAGCAGAGAATGAAAATAATTGTGCATGCAAGTCCAAAATCATCCACAGTCTGAAATAGACATATGGCATTTGTACATGCATGTATTCATTTCAGATGTACTGCAATGAGTGATTACACAGTCATTTTTGACTATTGTTTAGAGAAATGCATCTCTGTCTTATTTCTATATGTTATTCATTTTTTCTTAACTTTGCAGTGATCTGAGACGTGCAATCTGTAATGCATTTTGTATCATAGTCTTTAAAATCTCAGAGAATATTAAATAATATACAGTTTTCAACCACTGCAGGAGAGGTTAGATGTTACTGAACAGAAAGTATGAAATGTGTGCTGCTTCCATATATTTAAAATATTGACCCAATTACTTCACACTTTGTAAGTCTGACCTGGCTGCAACACCCACTGGAGGTAAGGAAGTCTGAATTGCTATTGTCTTTTCCTTCTCCTTACCAGTAATCATTCACAGTTGCAATCTATTAGCAACAAACACTGAGGAAGTGCCTACACTAAGTTTACATCTGCTACACTGAGCCAATAATTCATACCTCATTTGCATCTTCACCATGCTCACAACACTGAATTTACACTATAAAAAGATAACTGTGTAGCTAGGGAATCTGAAGGTGAGGAAACTTGTTTATGTGGATAACACAGTTGAAGTTTGCTATTACTTTGTATTTATCTGCACAAAAGACTAATGATTTTGATAAAGGTATGATTTCATTTTTCAATTAGATACTGGATATGCTCAGATATCAGTTATAAAATATTTTTATATATGTATAATCAAATGCTACTTTTATCTGTATGCACTTTTCAGATGTTTACTGATGGGTATAGGCATTTTGGTCTGGGCATGTTACTTTCACAGATGCACAACCTTATTAAATTTCATCACAAGTGTTAAATGTTACAACTGTTTCTCTTTACACTCTTCTGTTGTTATTTCCATGAAATGTAAGTGTCCTAAATTGTCAATGACAAAAGGGTGTTTGCCTTCTAGGATGACCCATAGACACCCCTAGGGGAGTGCTGGCCACAGGTATAGGTGACTGTCAACTGCATCAAAATTAATCTTCTGTGGAAAATGTGTGAACATGTTTTTGGGACAGTTTCTTCCATAGCAGTCATAACAATTCACAAAGTTGTAATTCCTTTCTTTGGTAGCAAAATGTCATTTGCTTGTTGTTTTGGGGGTGGAGGAGTCAAGTTCCATGTCTGTGATGACACATAGAAAATTGTACAGAGGTTTGCTTTGCTATAGCTACTCCCTAGTTTTGGATCCAGCCTTGTTTTGTGTTTGACTGTGATATGTTAAAACCACATAAATCCTTTTTTACATTTGAATATATATGATTTTTTTTCCTCCAGTGGATAATATTGAAAAACTACTTCCTTATGTGTTATATTTAAGCATGACATTTATTTAGCTGTATTATTCTTCTTTCCTATTTTATGTAACCTAGGACTATGGCACGCAAGTGTTCCAATCACCGCAAACCCCCCTTCAGTGATCCTGAGAATGATGTCATTCTACAAGCCTTTAAGCAACATGATGGCTTTCTGTTTGAGAGTGGCTGTGGGGATATGTCTGGAAAAATGCAAATTTGGCAGCAGATAGTAGATGTGAATGCTGTTGGGGTCCACAGCAGGACATATTATCAGGTGTGTCATAAGACCACTGACATGATTTCATCATCCCAGAAGAGAGCAGCTGCAATGGCCCGTGGAAAGTTGACTGCTGGGGGGACCTGCTACAGAACACACCACTGACATCAAATGAAGAATCCCTGTCCACTGTCAGGGAACCAGAAAGCTTAATGGAAAGTTCACAATAGCATGTGATTAATGTTGGTGCTGCTGTTTCAGGGAGGACACGTATGTCCCATGAGGAGCTTCTAGGTAGATTTAACTATTGTTGATTGTAAATTTTTTCTTGTATAGTAAAATATTGACAGCGATACTTAGGTCTTTTTAACAGTTATTTTTTGGGGGGAATAGTTGATACAGTTAACAATACATACTGGGTCACTACACAATGGCTTGGGGGTGGATTTGTCATTCAGGTTTCTGTAACATGCATTGTTAATGGACATATAAAGGGCCAAAACTTTTTCAACCCCTGTGGTACTGTTAATTGTGATGATCATGTGCTTACCTTTTGCTTAACTTCTTCCAAGGCCATTCTTCCTAGGAACTGGAGAGTCATCTGCACAAGGTAAGCCAAACATTTTATTTCAGTACTGATGAGCATCTCACATTAATATTTATTTTAGCTGTATGTGTCATGTGGTTGTCAGTGTATTGCTATACTGTCTGTGGTGGTGGTACCACTGTTACTTTGTTAGCATATATTAAACTGTAGCAGTGTAGCTATTAATTTCTTTCCTGTGTTTGTTGCTTATTATCACAGGTAATACTGACAGTGGAAGTGTTGGACTCTTACCACCTGGTGTCAGAGTATCATCAGACTCTGATGGTGAAAGTGGACAAACAGAGGCAAAATCAGAGGATGCAGAGGTTGAATCTGTCACTGAGGTTAACATTCAGCCATCTCTGTAATTCCATCGGACACAGCCAGTAGGCCTACTCCTACCAACTGGCCTACTCCAGTCCTCAGATATTGGACAGGTGGAGGATGAGACGCTTGTTTACGTTAGTGTGTTTACTGCGGCTTCAGTGCCTGTTGACTCTGGCCATAGCAAATGTGTTGGTGAGGTGTCACACAGGAGGGTTATTGGGGGTGCTCGGAGAAGGCCTGCTGTCCATCCTCCACCTGATCCATGTGTATCTTTCCATGATACCCAATATATGTTTAGGGCTGTCATGGAGGTGCAGGTATGTTCCAGTAGGGCCTCTGAGGAAATGCTTAGGGTTGTAGTTGTGGCACAGGCTGACATGCATGACTGCCTCCACCAGGTTGACAATTCAATAGATTAGATGAATGGCACTTCCAATGGGTGGTATCTGTGATGGAATGTCTGCTAGGAGGGGGATGAAATTCACATGGGAGTAGATCAGCCACATCATCTGCTCTAGGCTGACATGGCCATGCCCAATCACACGCCCATAGTGGCACTACTTCCACTGCTCCATCAGTGGTTGAGGTGTCCATGCTTAGATGAGGCAGGCCATGGGGCTATGGTCCTGGATGTACTCATGAGGAGAGCTCATCCAGCAGACTTCCATCACATTCAGATAGCAACAGTGCATCTGACCTTGGGCGTGGATGAGCCAGTTCTCATGTTCAGGTACGACAAAGATGAACTGCCACGTCTTCAGGTGGTGAGTCAGTATGCTATGTGTTGTTTCTTAGCCAATGTAAGGGCATACTGAGCATGTCTATGTCTGCTACACCCACAGCAGCTGCTGGTTCACCCTCTGACTCCTCACCAGCATGTGGCTCTAGTGACCTTGCTAGTGGTGGTGGGATGTGTGCCCGTTCCTGCTGAAGCTGTTTTCTCAGGATGATGCTGTGAAGAATGGTACAGACAGTGAAGATTTCAGAACATTTATGTGGATTGTACTGCAGGATTTCCCCAGATGTATCTAGGCATTGGAAATATGACTTCAGCAGCCCAAACACGTGCTCTATAATATTTCTGGTTTGAGCATGTGCCTTATTATGGCATTCTTCAGTAGATGAGTGTGCATTTCTGATAGGCATCATCAGGCATGGTTCCACTGCATAACCTGCATCCCCAAGTAAATGACACTGTGAGATATCACCCCTAGTGAACATCTGATACAGTTGGGAGTCGTGCCAGATATGTGCGTCGTGGCAACTGCCTGGGTTGCCACCACATATGTTTGAGATGATTCCCTTAGTGTTACACATAACTTGGCAGTTAATGGAGTGGAAGTTCTTTCTACTTATGTAGACCCTTCTCTGTTCCCTGGGTACTGCTTTGATTTCTATATGTGTACAATCTATGGCACCCAGTACTTCAAGGTAGTGTACTACAGAGTAGAACTCTCTGCATATTTGTGTCCCTGTCCTCCGGTATACTGGGAAAATATATGTAGTCACCTGCATGTTGGATCAGATCATTTATAAATGTTATGGAGGATCCTGGATGTTGATGCCAGTGACAGCCCCAGCATTTCCCCTGCTGGTCTCTGTAAGATGCCTGTAACTAAAATTCTAACTGTACGCATACCTTTCTCTCCATCAGTATTGGTTCCCCCCTGTTTGTCCTTGGTCTGAGGTGAGGACAACACAAGTTGCAGAGTTCCTGTAATGTGGATTTATCCACCCTGTAGTGCTCTACAATTTCTACCTCATGTAGATTGTGATAAGTTAAATGGGGTCTGAAAACTCTTCTCCTTCTTGGCCGTGGTCTATTACCAACAGCAGCATAGACTTCACTCTGTTGCACATACACATGACCTAACGCAACAGCAGCCCATAACATTCTTTCTGTGTAGACTACTTTCCGTGGCTGCATTCCAATAGATTTTGGAATCTGTAGGGAAAATCAGCATTGAGTCTACATGATTGCTTTTTAGCTTGTTGAATATCTCCTCCATAGCTGATTGGTTGATTAGCATGCAGTTCAGCTGCTTATGCTGTAATTAGCATACCGCAGTGTTTACCATGTTTGCATGGCTCTACACACATGGTTTAGTAGCTCATGTGGGGTTTACTGAATCTGTGCCCTTATCTTTTTTCTTACATTTTCATTATTTGTTGGCAGCCCTTAATGTATGTAACAGTGTTATACATGCAGTGTTATACAGCTGATCTTCAATGAAAGACTATTGTGACAATAAAATATTAAAATCTGACTTAATATATTTTCTGTGTACCACTTTCTGGATGAATTTTTCCAGGCAGTCTGACTTTCCTTCAGGGAACGTATGCAGGTCTGTCACTACTAAAGTACTGACATAAGTTCATAGGTTCATAGGTTTTGACTAGGCTAATGATCACTAGGGCCCTTATAAGCCTAGCAATGCACCCCAAACCATTTCAGTTCCAAGTATCATAGGTGTCTATATGGCGTGGGAAGTTAATGGAGAGGTAACTAAGGATTTGTAAGGAGGGTGTTAAGATAATACATTTTTTATTGATGGCCTCTGTCCATAAGTGACATGAGGGCCAGATTGGGGTTAATTTATGATTTCCCATACAGTTGTCAAGGTAATAGGGTCAGGTGTGAGCTTTGTTTTACATGGATGATGAGCCTATTCCATAGTGCAGGGATACTCTGAGACAAATATCTGTCTCTCCAGTATATACTGTTTATTTCACATGTGAAGTTCAGCTCCTTGTATCTAGTATTTCTGGTGCTGTTTGTTTTGTGCAAATGCAACAGATCTATCAGGACTGGATCAGAGGAAACACTGTAAGCCAGGCAAAGATCCCCTCTCAGCAGCCTGCAGAAGACTGAATACAAAGCAAGGGATAACAACACAACCCATCATTTAATTTCTTGGACAATACTATCTAATCTGTTAGAGAAATATTAAGTGCTCTCCTGTGTATATTGTTTTTTCAGTTGTTATGGACATGGTATATAGTTTATTTGTTTTTCTGGTTACTATACTGTTAAGTTATTGTGTTATAAAATGGAAAAAACATTTTGAAAAAAAAACTTTGTGGGAATTCCAACTGTTGCAAGGGGTTAATTGCATGCCTAAGGTAGCATTGTATTCAATGATAGATCTGATAAAGGGCAAGTAAACTGGTACTGTAACTTCTTTGGACCTGGACACCATACCCTTATGTATAAGTTGAGTAACATAGAATGATTTTCTTATCATCTTAGGTACATATTGGTCAAAGGCCAGATTGTTGTCTACAAATGTTACCAGATCCCTTACTAATGGGTCGACTCTCAGGGGTATTTTGTTGATAGGGTAATTAACTTGAGTTGACAGTTTCCCAAGGGGCATTATAGTGCATTTTTTGGCATTTACTGTTAGATCTTGGCTTTTGTCTCAGTCATTTGTCTGTGCTAATCCAACCAGCAAGATGTTGTTGTCTTGGTGGAATCTGTAATAGCTCCCAGTTGATAGTCATCTGTGTACTTAATGATCCAGAGGCCTTGAACATTGGTCTTAACTTGTGAAACTGACATTCCAGTCATTTATGTAAGAATTTACACCTAGCTCAGAGAGCTCATCAAGAATACCTGAGTGGGGTATTGTATCGAATGTACTAGCCAAGTCAAGATACACAGTATGCACAGTTTTACCCTTATCCATTGCCTTGGTGACCTCCATCAAAGATGTCTACAAGGTTAAGTAGCCATGGACCTCCCTTATCAAAGCCAAATTGGGATGGGTCCAGTGCCTGTAGATTGCCAATGTCTTTGTTTATCATTTCCATGATAATTTGTTCCACGGCTTTGCATATTAGGCTTGTTAGACAGATGGGTCTGTAGTTCCCTGGGTCAGTTGATGGTTTGCTCTTGTGGAGGAGAATGACTGTTATGGTCCTCCATTCACTTGGAACATATCATGTTTCAAGGATGCAGCTGAAGAGTACTTCAAGTGGTCCTAATAGTTCATGTTTTGACTGTTCAGGAGGCAACCAGGGGTGCTGTCTGGACCCATGGAGGTGTTATTCTTGGCATTAGTAAGATCTGCCAGCACCTGGTCCCTGCTGATAGATGGGGGAAGTATGTTGGATGGGATTTCACCAGGTGAATCTGGCGGGGAGGGGGGTGAAGCTTGAGCTGAGTTTATCAGCCAGTAGATTTGCTGTGTCACCCTGATCAGTGAAGGTGGTGCCATTCACTACCAGTTCAGGACACTGCTGTGTGCTACCCCTAAGGATCTGGACATAGCTGAAGAAGGCCTTGTGATTGTTCTTAGCTTGTGAGGCTATGCTGACCTAGTAATTGGTCTTGCTGGACTTAATTAGAGCTCCTGATTTCTTGTTTAGTTGTATAAGACAGCACTTGTCTTTAAGGAAGTTGCTATTCCTGATTTTGGCCATACATTTTCTTTTTTTATTTTATACCCCATTCAAATGAGTATTATACCAGTAGGATTTGTTTTTAGTGTTTGTTTTGGGTTTATTTCCAACAGGTACAGCAGCCTCTCTGCAGCCATTCAAATGTTTGCATAGTGAGTCTGTGAATAATTCTGCTTAGGTAGGTGTGGTCTCAGGGTTGGAAAAGCCTTGAATTTGGACAAACTGTTGCTTAATAGGTTGTAGTTTACATATGAATAGCTGCTGTTACTGGTTTAGATCAATTTTCCATATTGATGTTTACTTCAAATGAGACAGCTTTGTGATCTGACCTCACTAGTGAGGACATGTCACCAGTGGGGAAAAACTCTCCCATGTTGTTGAGCACCATATCCAGTATGTTTGATCCTCTGGTTGGAATGTTCACTATCTTATCCAGATGTCTGTATTAATACAGCTCAGGAAGTGTTTTGCCTGAGACATTGAGGCAGTGTACATTTCCCATTCTATAGAGGGGTAGTTAGTCACCCATGAATAGGGTGTTTGGTTGGATGGTGAGCAACTCTAGTATGTTTAGGTAAGAATCATGAGACTCTGGGGGCATAGAAGGTGATCTGTAGCTAGCCATGATAAGGTGAAGGAACTTATCTATGGTGACTTGTACTGGGTGATCTCCATGGTATCATTCTGTTTAAACCACCTGGAGGTATGATTATTGCTAATATAGATCAAGACACCTTCACTTTTGGCCCCAGTCAGTATTGCTGATCTAAATGTGTAGAAGCCACTGTAGCCTTGCACTGCCGGAGTACTTTCTATAAGTTTAAACCAAGTCTCAGTCATGGCACAGATGTCTACATCCTTCAGAATGAGGAGGGCTTGAAGGGTGTCAATTCTTTTTATTTAGGCCCTGAACATTGACCAGTGACATCTTGTAGACGTTTTCACTATGTTGGTAGTTTTGTATTTTTGGCATTAGCTAAAAAAAGACTAAGCCTAGGGGACAGTTGCAGCCCATCCCTGACAAAGCAATGTGGTCTTTTGACCATGTCCTTCCATGCTGACAGATACTGGATCCCCCTGGAGTGACCCCACAAACTAAGCCAGTTATTAAAATCATTAATGCTATGTTCATACTGTAGACTCATCCATGGTGAAGGTGGAATGCTGCTCAATGAAAGGCTGATACCTATCTGTGACATTCATTCTGAGAGGTCCATTATGTCTCTTTTCATATAGTCCAGTGAGGTATTTCTCAGGTCATTTACACCCTCATGGACTATGATGGAATCATATTAGTACCTGGTATACAGTAACTCGAATTCATGTGTGATATTGCAGATCCTAGCCTCATGCTCAGTATAGGCACCTAACATTTATATTATTCTTGTCTAACCTGGTGAGTGGGGCATCTGTGTGTCACACACTGGAGCCCCTATGACAAGAGTTATATGCTTGCCTTATTGACTTTGCTTTTGGAGAACCACTGGATGTAGGCTTATGTAGGCCAAGTTTATTTCTGCACAATGCCACACTGTTTAATAGTTTTTGGGTCTAATTCTAACTATAGGGCAATTTTACTATCTAGGCATTTGCTACTATACAGTGCACTAGTAGAAAGCACAAGATTTCCTTATATATATTTCAAACTGTATTTCGCCACCTTTGGTTTTACAGGCCTATAACCCATAGAGTATGCTTGTGTTAGGCAAATTTCTGAACTAGCCAACCAACCACTGCAACATTCATTAAAAATACTCAGAAAATACAATTCCCATCACTTGAACATTGTTTAGCAGATCCATAGCTTAGAAAAGCAAATATACAACTATTAAGTAAATGCAGAATAATAACTTGATGCAGAAAGTATATTAGAAAAACATATCATCTCAATAGATAAATGTAGTGCAATCTAGCTTTAATGTCTGTGCGTGTTTTTGTGAGTGTGTGTACATGCATGTGTTTTTGTAAGTGTGTTCATGTGTGTGTGTGTGTGTGTGTGTGGAAATATGATCAAATGCAACAATGCTTGCAACAGAAATGATCAAAAATCACTCTAATGAACACACTGAACTTTCAGTTGAAACACATTCACAGACACAGAAGCATGCACGCACACACACTGTGAAACACCACATACAAAACAACATGATCATACCCTAACAAACACACCAAAAACAAATCTAAAAAAACACTACCAGGATTTTTTGCAGAGACACAACCCACCCTTACATCCCACCATGTGGGACAATTGCCCCCAACACTCCCACTACATTATATATACCAACTCCAAGATCACAGAGCATTGGGGAAGAGTATATTCCCAATCCCTAATGTATGTGATCTTGCTCAAAGCACAGGCAAAACCTTTTGATTGACTGCAAACCCATTCAATAAGTCTTCCATTCAATGTATTGGGACATAGCTGAGCTGTGAGTTTGATCCACTGAATAAAACACAGGACCGGATTCCAAAATTTATTTGTGGATAACAGCATGTCAAAGGAAGACTTCAATGCACCAGCTGCTGATACGATTTCAGAAGACACGCTATAGTACTGTCATAGCAAGGGATTCTACAGGCCATGACACAGACAACTTGCTTTCATTCTGTGCAGCCAGTGATGTCATGATCTCAAGTGTCTGTGCTCATGTCCATCATGCATCACACCCAGCTGTTGTGCAACATGATCTGTGATATGGGCAAGTGCATGGATGCCAGATCCGTGACACTGCTGTGAACATTCATTTACCTGTAATAGTAGTTGAACACCCTCTGGCATGTACCAGTGCATACCAACTGCATGCCTACATCTACAGAGACAGGCAATATCAATGTGTTTTGTGGAGCTGTCAACATGAGTAGCAGGCTCAGCATGGGTCTGTTGCCCACAGGCCTCATCCTGTCCACCCTCCACTGTTCCCTCATTGTCAGAATGGCTGGGCAAGTTTTCCTCTACATCTGAATGTATCACCATGTCAGTGTCCTTTGTGCCAGATGTCATGTTACCATACTTAAACACATCAGATTCCACATCAGGATCAGTATATGGGCTAATGGAGGATAAAGGCAGTTGATGTGCTAAAGGAAGGGATAGATGACACAGATCAAGAGAATGTGCTTACATCACATGCTGTATATCATTAATGACATATGACACATATATCTCACTGCAATGTTACAAATAATAATGACTTACAATGATGTATTGTCTCTGTATGGGCCACAGAATCTATATAACAAGGAATTGACAATTATGTTATATGGCCAATATACCTGATATATCTGAGGAATATAACCATAACACATACCTGACAAGTCCTCATGGGAAGATGGCAATGGAGGAGAGGGATAGAATGCAACTGGTGTATGGAAACACAGTCATAAACATAGCATTTAGAATTCTTAATCCCATCCTTGTCAGCATGGATCATTCCAATAGCATTGAACACATAGAGTAGGTATTACATACACATACCAGTTGTTCGTGCACTAGTTGCTGATGTAGGCTGTCTATGAATGGATAGAAGGACACAATATTAATGGAGGACAACAACAGGAATAACTGCAATGACATGTGTGAAAGATAGATAATAGCACACCACTGACACCCTTTCAATGTTGTAGGTTCATGTGTTGTATTGCAGATCTTGCAGTGGTAAAGTAAAGAGAAGGACAGCATGGCTATGTGTGTAGGAAATGGAATAGTTATATGATGACAATATATACCACACTTTAACAGGGGCTGCTGATACCAAGGTGTGAAGGTGATGTATGATGTGCCTGTTGGCTAACTGTTCCTATGTAGAAAAACAGTGACATTAATGTCGTGTAACACAGGTCTGCTACACACTGCTGCAACTTATGAACATGTTGCGGTAACATACCTGGTCCATCTTACTTGCACCTGCCCAGCTTGTGCCCCTAGAGGATATACCTGTAGTTTACAATGTTAATGAGATGTCATTATGACAGTAAAGAGAAGTGGCATGACATGAGGCTGAGGCAATAATAGGTACTGGTCACAGTAACAGTGTATGGAGATACTCACCTGCCATTTCCTGCTGTTGTGCAAAAGTAGGTGGACCTGTGAACATTAATGCAGATGGCACTGCATATGTTAATTGCATTATGTCTGTACTGCAGTTGTATGGATACGTCTTTACACTTACATTGATCATCATCACCCTGTGTGGATCCATGTGCATGATGCAATTTTGCTGCTGTTACACAAAAATGACAATACATGAATATGCATGCAACAGTAATATGGGATGATTTGAGGGTGGCCACGGTGGTGCAGTGGTTAGCATTGCCACCTCACAGCAAGAGGTTCTCCAGTTTGATTCTTGGCTGGGTTGCGTTCTGTGCGGAGTCTGCATGTCCTCCCTGTGGTTGAGTGGGTTTCCTCCGGGTGCTCCGGTTTCCTCCCACATCCCAAAGACATGCTGTAGGTGGATTAGACACTCTAAATTGGCCCTAGGCATGAGTGTGTGCATGTGTTTGCCTTCTATAGAAGGTTGGGCGCTGGGCTGGCAACTTGACACTGTAAAACTCCACTGCCAATCATGAGCGGACAGGTGATCCGCTGTGGCAACCCCTAACTGGGAAAAGCCAAAAGAAAAAGAAGTAATATGGGATGATTTACTCTATAGGCATCAATGTTATGCAAAATAGCACATATATGTGGGACCTGTAACCCCTGCTTTTATCCTAAACTGGGTATGTGGCAATCGCCATATGCAGTGATTCAAGAAACTGTGTGATCTCATCAGGTGGTGTCAAGGGCGGGCCTCTACTGGTGGCATCCCTCGATCTCTCATGCTGTCGCATCCTTCTGGCTTCATAGAAGATCATGCCAGAGCAGTGTCTGCAACAGACCTCATGGGATCTAGTGTGACTTCTCACCACATTAATCATATTGGTGAGGTTGGTCTATGTTGTCGCAGAGTATCTATTATAATATTGTTCTCCTGTGGGGAAAATTGTCACTCCTAAGTTATTTTATATTCACATGTGCTGAACCTATATACTGTTATGTAATCGTATAAACTTTTTTATAAGTATGCACCAAGTACTAATGGATACTAGAGTAATATTTAACCACATCTGTGAATGGTATTTACCCAGTTCCCTATGTACATCAGTGTGCCACCCTGGTATACAAATGCAAAATAACATAAAAAATGAAATATTACAACCTGTTATATCTATAATCATAATGTAAACAAACACAGCAGACACTGCATTAGTGCACTGGATAAAAGCCTGTCTTGTTAGTGTTACAGTTCATGTCCATATCACAAATGAACACTGTTACATTGTCCCATTAATTACTCAAAAAATCTTGATGTGCACTAATGTAAGAATTTCTGGAATTTATATTTCATCATGTGTACTTATAGCCATAATGTAAGCAAAACCAACATTCACTACATGTTGGCCATTGGGGAAAAACTGCCTTGTCAAGATTGCTATTCTTTTGTGTATCACACATAAATACTGTTAGTTGGATTACCATTTTATTTACACAGAACACTTCAGAGCAGTATGGTTTTAGACTTTTTGGAATCCCACCTTATATTAATTATCTGTTCAATTGCTATATCATTTTTTTATATTTTAGATATGAAATACATACTCAAACTCTTTAATGTTGTCCTTTGCATTGTTGACACACTGTATTCAACATACCCAATGGTCAGTATGTGTGCAAGACCAATAATCCCTGGGGTTGGGGAATATATATTTTCTCCAGGAATTATGTGGCCTTAGCTGAGTTAAATAATCAGTAGTGGGTGCAGGAGAGCTTGCCCTGCCTCTCCCCAAAAAACATGTTTTAAAATGTGCATGCTTTCAGGTTGTTCCTTGGAACAAGTGCACAAGCATGTTGACTTTTTTGGAGACATTAGCATGTCAGCTTTAGCAGCATTTATTCAATCATCTTAGGAAAATGTATATAAAATTATAAAATTGCAAAACAACCTGATAGACAGCCCATTTCTAACTACAATAACACCCTCTATGGTGGGCATTATAGGGAAATAATGTGCCTATCAGGTGTGAGGAAGCCATTTGCCAGTCATTCATGTCCCTATTGCCCGTGATTGTTTGCTGGAAAATAGATGTTATGGGAAGACAGAACAGCAGATTGAGGCCATTATCTACTAATGGCATACTTCCTGTAGTCCAGGATTTGATTTCTTCAACCCCCATTTAGCTACTGTATGGCTCTGAGCAAGTAATTTAACTAGATAGAGGTCTAGGCAAGATAAGAAATTGGCCTAGGCTTCTCAGTGATATACTGGACTGCATTAACATTGCTTCTCAACAACTCTTAAAATGTGTATGTTTTTGAGTCCTAAACTCTGAGTGAATTTAAAATAGTAATATCTCAGCAGGCTGGACCTGGATTGCTTTTTTAAATGGAACCTTTATACATCAATTACTTATTTAGTCATTTATAAATATGTGCTTAATAGTTAAAGGTCACTGGGTGGCTGGCTGAATCAGTTAGAAATTGATGGAAGGTAACTGCAAATTAGTGTAGTGAAGCCATGCACCAGCAGATTGAAAGCTCATTTTTGATTCTATGCATGCAATTAGGCAAATATGCACCACTCAGACAGTTCATTATTCATCCAGTCACCCTAGGTGCATGAAAGGAAACACATTTTACATTCTGCATGAAACTCTGCCCAATAGCTACAAAACAATGTACTAAATTTTATAGTCAATCTTTTAAAATCATGCTCAGCAATTGCTATTAAACTTGTGGCATACTGAACACTAGAATGTAATTAGATTGAGACCTGAAGTAACCTTTTACTGTGACACACTCTTTCCAAAATATATGTGTTATTTTCCCTAATCAGATATATATGAATATATTTTGTTTTGCAATACATTACAAGTCTTACCTCTGTTTCAGAAAACTTCCAAGAATTGTAAGAAGTCAGAATGGCACCATACACTTCATTAGTACATCAGCATTTATTGCAAATAGAAAATATATTGTACGATTATAAGCAACTGATGTTTGGTGCATAACACATTGATGTAGTCATACCTTTTGTATGATATTACAGTCTTAAAGGTAGTATGGTAAAAACACTGTCACCATCCCACCCAATTCATATGCATCTAGACATGTACATCTGAAAGTCAGCAAAACATGAAATGTATTTATTAAGATACAAAAAAAATGGTTTTGTTAGCCACTTACACTGATGGAAAAGGAATTCCATTACTATGATTTCTGTTGTGAAGTCTTTTGTTATAACATGGTAAGACGGAATGCTGAACTTTATGAGCTACCATGTATTAATATGTTCAGTGTAACAATGGTGAGTGCACCCGTTTGATGAGTGTACTTGAAATGAGCCATTATCTGTGTGTTTTGTAGACATGGAAGTATATAGGTTAGAGAAGGTGCACCTGTTTACAAGCATTCCATATATTATGTTTAGAATATTGCAAAGTTTAATGGGATTAAAAAAATCCAAATGATTTCCTAAATGAAACTTGAAACATAGGACTGCAAAGAATTTTTAAATCCTGAAGTAGATTGGGATACTCTTTTTCTTAAAAAAGACATTCCCCATGATTCGATAAGGTATTTTTTCCATGCAGGAATAGTGTAGCCATTCCTGCATGGAATATGGCTGCCAAGCGATCCAGTAAACACGCCTGGGGATGTGCATGAGCCTGCTAACATTATTCTGCCATAGACACAACTGGATTATGCTAATGACCTCATTTGCTGGTGAAAACCATGCAAATGACATCAATTAGTGATCCAGTAAGCAGGCAAACACCCATGGCAGAATAGTGTAGCATGCAGAAATGTATTCGGCTACTAGCCAAATACATTTCTGCAAAAATCAAAATGGAGGCATGACAGCTCAAACTAAAGCATGTATTATAATCCATAGGCATGCCAGTGGCCAAATATATGGCCATTGGCATGGAAATGTGTTGCAAAATGATAACAATCAAAGTTTATTTTTGTTGGCTGATCTCAGCCATTTAAGCATAGGGCAGTGGCGCGCAAACGGGATTGTGCCTAAAATAAAAAATGATAAGGCAATTTTAAGTGAACTCTGCATTTTGCCATTATAGTCTATGGCATGCTGAATCAAAATAATAGCAGTGAACAGTGGTTGCTAAGGGGAAAGGCTCTGGTGTAGTGCTGTAACTAAGGACTAAGGCAGTGGGGTATGCTAATGAGGGGAAATTTACTGAATCACAAAAAGAAGACAAGTGCCATACTGCACCTAACCATGTAGGAGCACTAAAGCAGTGCTGTACACAGGAGAAGCAGCTGACATGAAAAGGGGGTGTGTCATACTTGGGATAAGCACAATGGAGCTCCACATCTCACATTTGAGCTTAGCTAAGCACAGCTAAGCAAGGGGGTATGTCTGAGGCTGCATTGACTTATTCCATGAAATTAAAAGCATGTTCATGTCCAGAGGAGGGCCGTTTCTCATTGTTTACCTTAGCTAAATGGGTTTCCATGGTGCGCACCGGGTCTAAAACAAAACAAACAAAAAAAACCCCGTAAATAGCAAGACTGTTTAGATTTGGGCACTGGGTTTACACTGCGCACCTCAGGGCTTAAAAGGGGTGGAAATGGGAAGGGAAAAAAGGGAAATAGAATACAAGCAATCAAGTACAAATAACATAGCTAGCAGGTGGAATGCATCATTGTCAGCCAATCACACAGGCAGCATCTGCAGCACAACAGTATAAACTATGCAAACACCTTCAAGTCTGTTTTTTCCCATAACCTCTGCACCACTGGTGTACACATGCGGGAGAATTTTAACCAAAAAAATGTTAGGGGATGCCATTGCTTTGATCCATCAGTATGTGCTAGAGACTGAGGGTGGTGAGGAGGAGATGAGTGTTCAGACCCACGGTAACTTACCAAGGGCTACATGATCTGGAGATAGTAGAGCACTACAGGGTGGACAGAGACATACTTCAGCAAATCATCACACCTCAACTCAGTCCCAGAGCCAACAGAGGGGGAACCCATCCCAGTGGATACCAAGGTATGTGCAACCTTAAGAATACTAGCTACAGGTACTTTCTAAAGACCTACTGGGGACATCATGGAGGTCTCACAAGCATCTGCATCCAGAGTACTTCACCAGTTCCTGGATGCCATCCTACCACATGCCAGTGAGCACATTTACTTCCCCAACACTCATGAGGAGAGGTCCAGCAATATGCATTTGTTCCACCGTGTAGCAGAATAACCAAAGGTACTGGGTGCGATGGACTGCATGCACATCCACATCAAAGCACCACCCGGAGAATAGGGTAGGTTCTACATAAACCACAAGGGTTACCCCTCCATCAACTGCCAGGTTGTGTGCAATGACCAGGGCATTATCATGAATATGTGTGCTGGCAGCCCTGGAAGCTATCACGACTCTAATATATGGCATTCATCACAGCTGTGCCATGGCATTTGCCAATGGGGGCATCCTATATGGCCATCTGTTGGGGGATGCTGGTTAAGCACTGGAGATGTGGATGATGACACCCATCACAAATACACACAAACCCACTCAAGAATGCCATAATGAGGTACATGCACAAACCAGGATCATTATAGAGGTTGTGCTTGGGATGCTCAAGTCACACTTCCACTGCCTTGACATATCTGGTGGAGCCTTGCAGTACTCTCCAGCCAAATGTGCACACATGTTCATAGTATGTGTCATGTACACAATATGATCCTGTGGAAACAGCTGCAGCAGGAACAGCACAGGGAAGGGCCACACAGCACCACACCATTGCCAAGGCCCCCACGGGCACAGAGGGACTCAGAGGAAGATGCCCCTGAGCCTGCTGCTGCAGGCAGACAGATGCATGCCTAGTACACCCAGGCCTTGAGAAAGAGGCAATGCATAGCACACACACTGACACTGTAGGGACCCAGGGACTGACACCTCTCTCTGGCTCACACACACAGTAAAATGGATGACACACACACATCACATTACCTGTAACTTACCATGTATAGGCAGTGTACTGTGTGTATTCAACATAAACACTGTCCTCACAACAACAATTAACAATAAATGAATGGACTAGTATGTTTTGGTAGCATATCTATGGTAATGCTCCACACATGCAAGGGAATAAGTATTTTAGTCCATTCCTACCCAGTGCACCTCCCATTGCCCTACTTCACAAGATCTGCTGATGTTATTCACTGTAGAAGTACTGTTTGACTGGCCTTTTCTCTAAGCTACGTGGTGTGTGCAATAACTGCATAACACTGTAGTAGAATAACTATTTAGATAGGGGTTCTAATCTTAGTCCTAGCAAATGTAAAAGTGTGTTTGTAGGTTAAAGATTTTGAGGGTGTGTGTGTGTGTGTGTGTGTGTGTGTGTGTGTGTGTGTGTGTGTGTGTGTGTGTGTGTGTGTGTAGGAATAAGTATTTTAGTCCATTCCCACCCAGTATACCTCCCATTGCCCTACTTCACAAGATCTGCTGATGTCATTCACTGTAGAAGTACTGTTGGACTGGCCTCTGTCCTATAAGCTCTGTGGTATGTGCAATAACTGCATAAGACTATATTACAAACAACTATTTAGGTAGGGGTTATAATCTCAGTCCTAACAAATGTAAAAGTGTGTGTGTTTGTAGGTTAAAGATTTTGAGCCCATTCACACCCAGTACACTTTCCCATTGCTCTACTTTAGCAGTCCTGCCAATGTCAGTCACCTTAGTAGTATCTTTGTGCAACCCATAACATTACAAGCTCTGGCACATGTGATAATTGCATAACACTATAGTACAAATAACTAGTTAGGTATGGGTTCTAATCTCAGTCCTGGCAAATGTAAAAATGTGTGTGTTTGTGCATCTGTATGTTAAGGATTTTGAGCCCATTCACACCCAGCACACTTCCCATTGCCCTACTTTAGCACTCCTGCTGTCAGTCACCTTAGAAGTACCTTTGGGCAGCCCACATCCCTACAAGCTCTGTGGTGCATGTGATAATTGCATAGCACTATAGTACAAATAACTAGTTAGGTAGAGGTTCTCATCTCAGTCATGGCAAATATAAAAGTGTGTGTGTGTTTGTAGGGTTAAGATTTTGAGCCCATTCACACCCTGTACATTTCCCATTGCCCACCTTTAGCAGTCCTGCTGATGTGCCTTTGGTCAATCTTCAACCTTGTACGCTTGGTGGTGCATGCAATAACTACATAACAATATAGTACAGATACTTAGATAAATATGGGTTCTAATTTCAGTCTTAGCAAATGTGTGTGAGTGTATTTGTAAGTGTGTATAGCTGTTGGTTAAAGTATTTTGTGGCCTTTCTCACCAAGTATATCTCTCATTGCCATACTATACAAGGGCTGGAGATGTTCCTCACCTTAGAAATACCCTTCTTTCTATAAGCTCTGTGGCATGTGCAATAAATGCATAACACTGTAGTAGCAATAACTTGAAAGGTAGGAGTTCTAATCTCAGTCTTGGCAAATGTGTGTATGTGTATGTGTGCAAGAACAGTATCCTGTGTGGGGGGTGTGGTTGTGTGAGAACCATATCCATTTCGAGTGGGTTTTGCAATTTTTTGCTGTAGTCCACTCAGTACACATCCCAAGGTCCACTTTACAAGGCCCACTATTATCATCCACTGTAGAGGTAGCTGTAGATACTCTGCAGCCCTATAAGCTATGTGACACTTTACAAGGCCCACTATTGTCATCCACTGTAGAGGTAACTGTAGACACTCTGCGGCCCTATAAGCTCTGTGCCACATGCAATAGCAAGACAGGTGGGCCTTCTAAACCTTGAATACCATTCCCCACTCAGGAATCATAGACAAACACGCTCAGCTAGGCATCAACCCCTATATAATTATGTGACTTGCAAACTGGCTCACAGATAGAACCCACAGTGTGAATGCAGTGGACTCCATGTCAGACTGATCACCAGTCAGGAATGGAGTCCCACAGGTTTTGGTCCTGTGTCCCCTCGTGTTCAGTATCTATGCCTCTGAAGTCCAGCCCAACATGAAGGGACTCTGGCTGACAATGTTTGCAGATGACTGCAAGGTGAGTGCAATTATTACCTCCCCATCTGATGCTGACAGCCTGCAGAAAGGCTTCACTGAGAACTACGACTGGTGTCAGAACCCCAGACCTTAACTCTATGCCAGAAAATGTGCCAACATCCCCTTTGGGAACAACATGATTCCCATGAATCACCACATTAATGGTAGTCCACTGAACACTGAAGTCGTTATAAGAGAACTGGGAACACAGGTTGACAGCGAGCTCTCTGTTGACCACCACATGGCCACTGTGTTCCAAACGTCCTTCTGTTTGGCATATCTCATTACTAAGGTTGTTGCATCCAGGAAGTAAGAGGTCATTGCTTCTCTCTACTCTCCCCTCAATAGACTAATCAACGAGTACAATGGTCCATTTGGCATGTACCTCAATGGACACCTGCAACAACTGGAGAGGCTGCAAAAGTACCTCACAAAGAGGATCCTAGGCCTTAAACACTTGTCCTATATGGACAGACTCCAATAATTCCAACTATTCTCTGTCTCATATTGGCTACTTAGAGGCAATCTCTGCTTGACTTACAAAGCCATGTCTGACCCAGCTCTGTAAAAAATGTTACATCTACAGAACCCAATCTGTCCAACTACATGACTTCAACCCATTTTCAAAATCAACAGAACATGCTGGAAGACAGGTGCATAACCCAGAGACTGCCCACTCTATGGAATAGACTTCACATACATGTTAAGCAGAGCAATTCACTGGCCCTCCTCAGCAGAAATCTGGATGAGTGGATACTCTTTAGACACACTGGGGACTACTGCCAGGTGGCATGATGCCAGGGTAATCATATGGGCTAGGCTTGTAAAGGTTCCATGGCCATTCACCTAGTACACATCTATGAACCCATGAACCTATGGACCTCAATACTGAGAAACTTGTGTGTGTGCATTAGTGTGTATAAAAGTTTTTGTGAGTGTGTAAACATGTGGGTGAAAATAGTTTGAGGCCCTGTTCACCCAGTACAACTACCATTGCCATACTTTTCAAGGGCTTATGATGTTATTCACAATATAGGTGCCTTGGGGCACTCTTCATCCTATAAGCTCTGTTGTGCATGCGGTAACTGCATAACACTATAGTACCAATGACTACATATGTAGGAGTTCTAATATGAGTCCTGACAAATGTGTGTAAGTGTGTATATTTATAGGATACAGCATTTTGAGGCCTCACTCTCTCAGTACACTGCCCCTTAACATACTTTACAAGGGATGGAGATGTTGTTTACCTTAGAAGAACTATGGGACACTCTTCACACTATAAGCTCCATGGCGCATGTGATAAATGCATAACACTGTATTAGCAATAACTAAATAGATATGGGGTCTAGTCTTAGTCTTGGCAAATGTGTGTGTGTGCAAGAACTGTATCCAGTGTATGTGTTTGAGTGAGAATCTTATCTATGGGGGGGGTGAGTTTTATACTTTTAGGCAATGGTACTCCCAGTACGCATCCCAAGGTCCACTTTACAAAGGCCACTGTTCACATCCACCGTAGATGTATTTGTGGACACTCTTCAACCCTATAAGCCCCACACCACGTGCAACAGCTATGTAGCAGTATGGAATGAATAACAAGATAGGAAGGGCTGCTAATGTCAGTACTGGCATTTGTATGTGCATTGGTGTCTATAGCAGTGCTGGTGATAATGTAGACTCATAGGTGGCCTAATGAGTCCTTCCACACTCAGTACACCCCCATAGACAAGGGGATGTGATGTTATTAACTTTACAGGTACCTTGGAACAGTCATCACACTATTAGTTCCATGCCACCTGCGATAACCACATAATAGTGTAGTACCACTAACTAGATGGGTAGGGGTTCCAAATCCAACACTGGCAACTATGATCCTGTGCATGTATGTGTGTGACTGTCTGTGTGGGAACAATATTATCTGCATGTTTCGTCATCACAATATCCTCTGGGGATGTGAGTTTTGCCAGTCTGAGGTGTGTTCTACCCACTACACTTACCACTGTCTACTTTACAAGGGCTGCTGACGTCAACCACCATAGACTTACCTGTATACAGCCCTCAGCCATATAAGCTCTGTGGCACATGCAATAACTGTTACACAGACCTAGTAAATGTGTACATATACATCTGTACCTCGGCTATGACATGGTCGATGTGTTACCGCTTTGCCATACCCCTCATTGGCAATGTCTGCTGGGCCACATCCTGCTGACACACAGACACCTGGAACACAAACAGAATACAGCATGTGAGACTACATTCAGTCAGCATTACTAACACCAATAATGCATCATGGCAGAAAAGGTACACACATTCTGAAGTGTACCCATTACAAATGCCAGCTGACAGCACCTTACACAGCATTACATAGTGAAACTGTACTTAATTCACCTTGTGCATCAGAACTATATTAGCATGTCCCTGCATCAGTGGTATGGAAGACAGGGATGTGGCACAAGTATCATCATATGCACAGTGTGTTGTGTGGGCCTAAGCTGGGCCATACAGCTGACATCATGTGTGTATGTTTGAAGGGATGTTCTATGACTGGGCCGTGCAGAGGTTTTGTGTGTGTGTGTGTGTGTGTGTGTGTGTGTGTGTGTGTGCATGTGTCTGTGTCTGGAGGTGACTTGGCTGTGAAGGTGATGTGTGTGTGTGTTTCTATGCACACAGTTATGCCATATGGCTGCCCTACACAGGGTATGATGGGCAGCTGTGGACCATACATGGCAGGGTTTACAGTTCACCATCTCTGGCCATGGATATGTGAAATGCTCCTGCCAGGGGTCTCACTGGCACCACCAGGCCCAAGGCCAGATGCAGTACTACACCCCGATGATGACTGCTGTCTGCTGGATCTGTGTCCCTGACAGGATCGGCCAGGACCAAATGTCCATGGCCTGCTCCGTTGTGGTGAGGACAGCACCCGCCCTTTGGTACTGCTGTTGGGACTGCTACTACAGGAGTGTGAAGGTGCACAGCCATGTAGACTCTCAGCAGATGTCAGTGCTGACCTACGTCCATGTGGCCGATGTCTATCTCCCAACTTGCACTGCAGCACAGGCATTCCACGCATTGCTAAGGTCTCACCCCAATGTCTATTCATGACCTCAGTATTTTGATGTGTGGCCTCAACAAGGTCATGCATGCTGTCATTTAAGCCAGGAAGAATTGCATCCAAGACCCTGAGTATTTGTCTGGTGTTGCATTCACTATGTACCTGTACATCCATGACAGTCCAAAACATGCTTCCTGTGACATCTGCTGTGGCACTTGTGATAGAGGCTTGATGGGCAGCAGTCCTCTTTGAGCACCCCTGCTCATCCACCTGTGTGAGACTTTGCCTGCACTCTGGCTATGGCTAGTGTCTACACTCATACTTGCCATGCTCACCACACTAGCCTGTTCCATGCCACCAGCCACCAACTCTCCATTATTTGTGGTTGCTGGGGACAGGGTATGTGTGGGCATTGTGACTGTGTGCAGGGACATTGTGGATGACTGTGGGATGCCAACTAATGTCACAGATTCAAGCCCTGACAACCGCACCTGTGCCTCACTAGGACCACCATCATGGTCAGAGTTTGCAGAGACACTGTCATCAGATTCTGAGTGGGAGGGACCATGGCCACCATGTCCACCTGTGAGGGGAAGACAACATAAGTAAATTAATACCTGCACTATAAGGTTTTACTGGTATACAGACACACACACACACACACACACACACACACACACACGCACACACACACACACACACACACACACACACACACACACACACACACACACACACACACACACACACACACGTGCACGCACGCACACACAAACACATACACACACGCACATGCATGCACATGTACACACAGACAGACACATACAGGTGAGGTGGCACAAAGGCATTACACAGACCTCACAATAGCTAACTTCTGACATTCATGACACACAGTCATACCACAGCATACGCACTCTGAACAGGCCCTCAACATCATGCAGTGCAGCCCTTTCCACTTAATGTTACTGTAATATACACCTCTGGGATACATGAGTAGTGTTAGTAGGTGATGGGCCTTCACCTAGCACAAACTGCACCAATATACACGTTATTGCTGTTCACCTATATAGCATAGTGGCAGCTCCTACATAACATACCTCTCTACTGTACAGAGATTTGCTGAATATCTAGATGTGTGGCTCATATTTTTTGGTCTGTTCCTCATAAATCCTGGTTTGTCTGATACATTACTGTGATGTTCTGTGGATTGGTGCCACTAATTAATGACATAATTTGAGTTGCAGACTTCATAACCTGCAGTAAATGTTTGTTAAAACAAAGCTGGTTACTCTAACAACTTTCTAAGCTTACAGTGGATATAATAAGTGTACACATGTCTGTTAACATGCCAGGTTTTGTGATATATAACATGAGACCACAGAAATCATGTCATAACATTTCCCACCTTGAATGTGACCTATAACCTGTGCAATCTAATTGAAGAACATACACATCGGTTATGGGTAACATATACTAAATGAATTACATACAAAAGGCTGGTTGTATGAGTGTGCACACCCTTAAACTAATACTTCGTTAAAGCACCTTTTGATTTAATTACAGCATTCAGTCCTCTTAGGAAGGTGCCTAGCAGCATGGCACTTCCTGACTTGGCAATATTTGCATACTCTCCCTTGCAGAAGCCCTCTGACTCTGTCAGATTACGAAGGCATCTCTTGTGCACAGCCCTCTTCAGGTCATGCCACTGATTTTCTATAGGATGTAGGTGTGGGCTGTAGATGGGCCAGTCCAGAACATTGAATGTCTTCTGGTGAAGCCATTCTTTTGGAGATTTGTATGTATGGTTTGGGTCATTGTCGTATGGAAAGGTGGAATCCCTCTCCATCTACAGCTATCTAGCAGACACCTGAAACATTTGGGCCACAAAGGGACTGGTATTTGGAACTCCTCATAATCCCCTCCAACTTAGCTAAAGCCCCAATTCCAGCTTATCAATAGCATCCCCAAAGTAGGACACTGCCATCACCATGCTTCACCGTGGGGATGGTGATTTGTTCACGATACACACTGTTATTATTGCATCAAACAAACCTTTCAGAATTGTGGCTAAAAAGTTCAACATTGGTCTCATTAGAACATAACACATTTTCCCACATGCTTTTGGGAGACTTGATGTATTGTTTTTCAGAATTTAGCCAGGCCTGCATGTTGTTCGGTGTGAGAAAATGCTTCCATCTTCCAAACCTACCCCATAAGCAAGACATATGGAGAATATGGGAGATTGTTGTCACATGTAGTACACAACCAGAACTTGCCAGAGATTCCTGCAGCTCCTTTAGTGTTGCTGTAGGTCTCCTGGCAGCCTGCCTGACCAGTTTTTGCCTTGTCTTCCCATTAGATTTGGAGGGATGTCCACATCTTCACAATGTCACTATTGTCCCATATTTTCTCCACCTTTTGATGGCTATCTTCACCATGTTCCATGGTATATGCAATGCTGTGGAAATGTTTTTGTACCCTTATCTGGGCTGATACCTTTCCACAATGAGATCCCTTTGAAACTCTGTAAGCTCTCTGCAAACCATGGCTGTTGCTGTTGCAGGCAACTGAGTAAATGTCTGGAAAAGCCTAGTAGGACAGCTGACCATTATTTGTTGTTAACCAATGAGTCTCTGTAATTGATGGCAAGTGTGTATCCAAAAAGACGTAATGCTGTAATTATATCAAAAGCTGCTTCAACAGAGTATTAGCTTCAGGCTGTGCACACCTATACATCTAGATTATTTTATGTTTTTTATTGTTCATACTTGTTCCCCTAACAGGTTTGTTTGTTTATCAATTGAATTGTACAGGTCATAGGTCAAATTAAAGGTGAGAAGAGTTGTGAAATGCTTTATTGTGATCTCATTTTTTATGTCACAAATACCTGGCATTTTAACAATGGTGTGTACACTTTTTATATGCACTGTATAAGACTACTTTTCAAATATGTCCCTAGGTTTGTCCCTTTGTCCCCCCATTTTCTCAGTCTTTGTCCAGATTTCTTGCACTGAAAAGGTTGTGAGGTATGCTACTGTAGGTTACACCTCCTGCAAATAGGCCCCTGTGATGACCACTCTGATGCAATGCAGTTAACTCCACCACAAGTGAACAGGCACATTTCACAATATGGCTAAGAGTAACAGTTGTGTGCATAGTAAAATGCATAATCTCAATATGCCTGTGGTATTGGTGAGCCACAACAGGACAATAGCATATTCACTGGCTGCAGGCTGCTTTCCCACATCCAGACCAGAGGTACCTATGTAGTTGTGGGGGAGAGGTATTGTCAGCAGACTCACATGTGACATTGGTACAAAATGAATGATACTTTTCTGCACATGTAAAGTACAAGCTCTGATACTGCACAATTTTCTGTACTTCACCATAGATGTGCATTTGTGTGCATTACAAAACCCCACCAACAAATGCAGTTTGACCTGACATATGCATCTAGATACTCTACAGAAGCCAGTATGACTGCTACATTATTAAATTGATGTGCACTGGGGCCTTACCTGGATGCTCCTCGCCTGTTATCTAGGTGCCACCCACCTCCACGACTTGTGTATGTTGGCTTTGCTGGCATGTGGTGGTTGCTGCCCAAAGGTTAATATAAGTGGGGCCTGCATAGCAGGACCCCCTCCTGTGATGGAACGGTCAATGGCCTCAGCAGCAACCCTTTGCTGGGCATGGCGTATCAGGTCAGTTGCCCGATGCCTGACCTGATCGTATGTGTGTCCATGGTGGCCTAAGTTGTTTACCCTGTGGACAAGCTCATCTCACAGGCTGGTCTGCTGCCACATATTCTGTTGGCAATGGCCAGACATCATCCTATGGTGGTTGATTATCATCTCGGTGATGGCCGCAGTTTCAGCAGCAGTGTACCCTGGCTGCCTTGCACTCTGCATGTCACCTGGAAGACATAAACAGGGAAACACATTACAGGACCTCATACATTGGTCAATGTTATTTACATAACCTGCACATCAACATTGACTAGCACTGACCACCACTTAAGACCACATCATACCTCTGTCATCAATCAGTACAGTATGAGCTTGCATTGCACTCCTGGTCCTGATGTGTCATGTTCCCCCCAATGAGGGCAAGTAAATTGCATAATCCATCATTCATCATTCACCTTTGTGTAGAGGGATGACAGTGGCTGTCTTCCTTGCAGATGGGATGTCAATGGTGCTCAGGCTTTGTTTGCGTACAGTGTGTAATGGAGCTGGAGGCATATGCCTGCGTTCATGTAGGATGCAGACAGGGATGTTATCAGCTCCCATGGAGACTTACATGTGTTGCCTTTGATTAGGCATTATGGACCTTCTCCGTGATGAAGAGGGGAGGTGTGCGAGTGCTGTGCATATCCACCTATACTGATGGTGGGACAGGAAGGTGATGTTTTCCCTTAACCTGTCTTCAGCGGGTTGGCTATAGCTATGCTGTGTTTGTATGTGGTGTGATTGACCTCCAGTACAGGGTGGGTTGGGTTGTTGCCTCTGAGGTTGAAGACGTGTGAAGATGGCGTTGTGATTGGCCTTGGTGGATGTGTCCAATATGTACTCATACTTGTCCTTATAGTAATTCACCTGTGATCTCATATGTTTGTTCAGACACAGGTTGACTTGCTTCCAAGTTGGTGCCTGCTCCTTCTTAGCCCTGTACAGCCAATATAGCAATGGATTATGTGGTTTGTGTATTACTGCTGTCCAGCAAAGGAGATTACTCTACCTTGGTGGAGGTAGGTTTTACAAGTCAGGTATTGCTGAGTCCATACAGCTATGTAGGTGCTCATATAGCTGTTTGAACTGGGCATGGACACAAGGTAATAATACAGTTGGACAACTCTCCATTTTCAACCTGATAATCATGCTTAGTCTAGTACCCATGTCTGTCAGGGCAATGCAACAACTAGTAGCTGTAGAAATACATGTCTGTTGTATGCACACAAACTAAGATTACACATGTATACAACATGTACAGCTTATTCACCTGATGATTTGCATCTCATGTCAGTTGTTTTGAGGCTTCCAGCTACAAGTACTCATACATACATGTGCACAGGTAATAACTGATATGCATTTCTGTTCTATGTCAGTATGACACACTGTATTTACACTCTTGCTGCTCAGACATACCTCTCAACCTGTTAGAGCAAGACATCTGGAGGACAGCACCAATAAATGGGGGGCAACGGCCCAAAATTAGTGAAACTTTATTAATATTGCTGTAACACGGTTAAGTCAGTTGATAGCACAGTAGGCTGTGCATTCACAGAAATACCCTGGAGTATGTTTGACACTCATATGTATGCTATCATGTTCTAATGTCAGTCTTGACAGATTTGCCAATGATTTTCCAGACATATCCGCAGTGGTGGTGCTGCGGTAGCATTGTCACCTCACAGTAAGATGGTGTCCTGTTCGATTCTCAGCTAGAGCGTCTACTGTGTGGAGACATGCGTGAATGGGCATACCTTCGTTGAAGGTTGTGCATCAGGGCTGGTAACACGGCATGTAAAAATGAACTACCAATCATTAGCGGACCGGAGTTCCGCTGTGGTGACCCCTAACCGGGAAAAGCCGAAAGACACAAACAAACAAACACAACTCTATGAGTAAATGAATACACATATGAGGCACATATATGGTCAGTGTGCATAACACTGGACAGTTGAATGGTATGAGCTCAGTATATCACATGCAGGTCAACAAACACATCTACGACCTATACGCACATACCTTGTATAGGTCTCTTAGATTTGTGAGACAAAAGTGTATCATAGTTGTATTCACAAGTAATATATGAATATTTACAACATCCAACTAGCTGGCATAGCAGTGTCATAGTCAGTATTGTTCAACTTACACTCCAGTAGTAATCATATGTGAGCCATCCTTTCCTGGGGTCACTCGGGGCCTGAGCTGTGGTCTATGTCACTGCAGACAGAACCAGATGCTATGTCTATAGGTGCTGATCAGCAATATATCAGTACAGCAAGTCTTGTTGAGACATATTTCTTTAACATCCTACTTCTCATTATTGCATATCTCCAACTGCATTCCACTGCATGCTTACTTGTTTGACATACTTTTTTTTCTTTCCAAGTATTGTTGGTTTCGGTTTCTGTTACTGTTTCTGTTTCTCTGTCTCTCTCTCTGTCTCTCTCTCTGTCTACACATGTAGAGATATAGACCTGTTTTGGATAGCCAGCAGCTTGCCTTTTGTAGTTAATACTCATGAGCAGGTGATGGCATGTGCACCAATCAGTGTCCCCCACTTGCTAATTGCATGCAGAACAGCTGTGTTGTTATTCCTATAGCCAATGGCATGGCCACACACTCCTATGATTCAGTACTTCATGTGGCATTGCCCCTTTTCCTTGCCTGTGAGGTGGACATCATGGAGGTGTGTGGACAACAGCGTCACAGAGAGTAGTTGGAAATACCTTCTACAACAAAACATGTGGGGACAGCCCAACCAAATGGGGGAGAATGTTCCAGACTTAGGGACAGAATGTAAATATTGCTATTTTACAATTGGATTAATGCTAGTTTAGCAGGGTTTGTGTGGACATGGATTTTCTGCTTGAGTTTAACTCTGACAGTGTTATATTTTCATAGGTTCATAGCTTGGTACTAGGCTATTGGCCCTAAGGCCTATAAAAGCCTAGCCATAGCAATTCCCTGTCTATTTCTTCCCACAGTATTTACTTCCCTGGACCCCTGTCTAGCAGGGCAACTGACGTAATCCCAGGGGTGAATTTCCTATCTCCCATCCAATCATCAAGGTTCCTTTTGAAGAGCGCCAGTGAGGCGCTCTGCTTGACATATATGGACAGTCTATTCCAGAGTCTGGGGAGTCTCTGGGTCAGGAACCTATCCCTCTAGCATGTTTTGTTCATTGTTATGACAAGGTTTAGATCCCTGGAGCATGTGACTCTGAGGGATTGGGATTTCTTTAAGTGTAGTAAGTCCAACAGCTCTGGGTTTGACATGGTCTTGTATGTTAAGCAGAGACAGTAGATGATATGCGACAGAGTATAGGTGGAGTTTTTTTAGATGGTCAGCATAGGGCATCTGTTTTAGGCCTGTGATCCTTTTAGTGAGGTATTTCTGTGGCCTTTCCAGTTGTTGCAGATGTCTTGAGAAGTACATTCCAAATGGAGCATTGTATTATATAATGGGTCTAATGAGGGATTATATCCTCTTTTTTCTTTTTTTTCTGAATTTAAAGCCCTTAGTGATGAGGTGTGCCACATAGAAGGATTTCCTGACTGTTGTGGTGATGTGGTTATCAAAGGTGAGACCACGTCCACCTGTACCCCGAAGTCTCTTCTCACACTTTTGGTGTTTAGTGTACTGCCACCAATGTGGTAATTCACTTGTACATGTTTTTTTCCCAAAGGGGATAACTATACATTTCTTGACATTGAGCTTGAGCCCATGGCTCTGGCACCAAGCATCTGTTTCTGTAAGGCCCTTTTGTAGAATATTCACATCATTTGGGGAATCAATAATGGCTGCCAGTTTGCAGTCATCTGCAAACTTAGTTAGCCAGAGTCCCTTAGTGTTGGCCTGTACTTCAGAGAAGTAGATGCCAAACAAGACCGCTCCCAGGACTGAACCCTGAGGTACTGCACTTGTAAACGGTCTGGAGCTGGATTTGGAGTTGGCTACTTTTACAGTGTGGGTTCTGTCAATAATCCAGTTGGCAACTCATCGAGTGACATAGGGATTAATGCCCAGCTTAGTAAGTTTATCTATGTGGTTGACATAACTCAACTGTAGGGCTATCCGCAAAATAGCCAGAGGTTTGACTCTTATATTTGGTCTGTTCCTCATACAGTTTTTGTCCTTGGCAAATCAGTGGCATACTCTGAAGATTGCAGTCAGTAAATGCTAACATCCATTTGTGTTTCTGCCTTTATATACCTCAGAAAAGATATTTTACAACAAACCCTGTAACACCAGCAACATTTTCGGTTTATAACAGTAATATTCCATATATTCCCCTGTTTTGGGGCCTCTATCTTCAATTATTTCAGTCTTTGTCCAGATGTCATGCAGTAAGAGGTTGATAGTTAAGGTATACCATTATTTGGTGCCTTCATTCCTGATATCATCCCAGTGATGTAGCAGAATGCCAGACATGTTATGAGGGAGAGGCCATAAATATGAGGCCAAAGCCTGGACATTCTGTGGGAATCTGTACAGTTGAGAGGTCTGTGTATGTCTGGCAATTGTTAACAGACTGTCGGGATTGTGTAGCAGTGTAGTGTGTAAATGTTAGTTGGTCTGTGTAGGGAGGGGGGTAGATGTAAGTGTCATGGCTCCTTTTCTATCTGACTGTGCAAGTTGCTCCAGTTTCTGGTGGTCTATCGGCTGTATATGTTTCTAGGGGCAGACTGAGACATGTCCCATAACACCTCAGGATTCCTACTACACTGTGACTTGGGCCACTGTATGTAGGGGTAGTGTGTGGGTGGCAAATAAGATATTTTTTTTGACACAGTCATTATACTTGAGTGTTTATTTGGCTTAGCATTATGTCACTGTGACTGTGGTGAAATTGGTTTGGGTATGCACTTTCACACCGGTGTCTGTTTTTCACTCCTGTTACATCCCTGTAGTGCTTGATATATTTGCAAATGTATGTGTGTTCCCAATGGCAGATTTGGGGTAGTGTTGTGTCAGTCTGACTGTAGTTTGGATGGTGCTTGGTGACATGCTTAGCAGATCAATGTTGTTTCCTTAATATCATGTTATGTCCAGATATGTGTAGGCTGGCCAGTTCTCTGGCTCATATCTTTGGTCTAGTTCCCATAAATGTTGTGTATTCCTGACAAATTAGTGGGATGATGTAATGATTTAAGACACACTAACTAATGAGAAGCATCTGAGTCTTGCACTTGTGCTGTTTCAGTCAGTATATGTTATAACAGATGGTGTTACTCCAGCAACTGTCTCAGCTTATCTACTCAAGTATGTCAGATATGTCCGTAAGTGCATGGCTTTCTCCCCCACTTTGTCAGGCTTGGTCCAAAGTTGTTGCACTACTGGGTTCTGAGCATACCTGTCAACTGGCTGGATTGTTTCAGAATGTCCAGGTTTATTAATCATATTTTCTATCTGTTCCACAAATTGTTCATATTTCTCTGGTAAATCACTGTGATGATCCGAGTATTTCTGTCAGTAAATGATGAGATACATTTCAGAATCAGACCTCATATCCTTCAGAATATGTATGCTGAAACAAACCCTGTTACTCTTGCAACTGTCTATGTTTCTTATGACAATATTTAAAGTACATCCCTACGTATGGCCCATTGTTCCCCCATTTTGACAGTCTTTGGCCAGATGTCTTGCACTAAAAGTTTGAGAGGTATGGTTCTGCGGTATGACTGCACTACATGTTATGTACACACACACATATGTATGTATATATATATATATATATATATATATATATATATATATATATATATATATATATATATATATATATATATGTGTGTGTATATATATATATATATATATATATATATATATATATATATATATATATATATATATATATGTGTGTGTGTGTGTGTGTGTGTATATATATATATATATATATATATATATATATATATATATATATATATATATATATATATGGGTCTACCTGAGATGGTCAACAGGCCATATAATCGACACTCATTTGGTTGACAGTTCATTTGGTCGACAAGCCCCCCACACCCTCCCTAACAATATATATCAACTCCAGGGTCGCACAACATTGGGGAGGGGGGGGCAAATCTGCTTGTCGACCAAATGAACTGTCAGCCAACTGAGTGTCGATTATAATTATATGGCCTGTCGACCATCTCAGGTAGACCCATATATATATATATATATATATATATATATATATATATATATATATATATATCTTTAATATGGTTTTCATATATATGTATCTCCATACACACACATATATATATATATATATATATATATATATATATATATATATATATATATACAAAACCTGAGTGATTCCACAGAGCTTTTTCCCTACTGTTGAATGACTACTGAATGTTAAAGTATCAGAAATTCCTACATTTCAAATGGTATAGTGGCACATTGCTCTGACTGTAGTGTATGGTGTCCTGGGTTCAAGACTTGGGAGGGCTGACTGCTTTGTTGCTAGGCAGAACAGTTGCTGATGGAGACAGAGTGATTAAATGAGTTTTAAGTGGGTTTGCTAGGTGATGCCAACATAAGGTTAACCGTACAGATGCTTAATCCATTTTGGCTTCACTTAGCATCTCGCAAACTCGCTTACTCCCACTTGTACCCATGCTAATTTCTTTAAAAGGAAAGACATAGGGGTAATAGGAAAGTGGTGAGAAAGGGGCATGCAGAAGGAAAAACAGTATGAAAAGTACCTAGGGGTGTGCAGGATGGGTGTAGGGCAGGTCCATAACTGTCCATTTCTTATACAGCAACAGCTGTGCATTAATACAGAATTTGGAGGTGAATTTTGACACTCAAACCCCAGAGAGAGGGGTGAGGACAACAGAAATGTGTTGTCAAGCCAATTGGACTGAATTACATGTGTCCAGTGGACATCTGTGTGAAAAGGACAGCTATGTATGGGGCAATAATTTTTGGGGGGACAGATGTCCTTTTGTTTAAGGTGAGTGTAGGATGTAGGGGAAGGCTTGCAGGTACGTCTGGGGAGGTAGGTTGTGTAGGGAGACAGACAAGCAAACAAGACAGCAGACAGGGGTGGTGTATGACACATGTGGGGGTTAAACACCTTGGATGGGGAGGGTGGTTGAGAATCAGAGGCCCATGAGCCCCCATATCGATGTGGTGGGACTGACAATCCCCACCTGCAGGCAGTCACAACTGCACCTTCACAGCTCCAACAGTTGCTGTGCTGGGGACTGGACAGGAGGGCAGCCTGCTTCTCAAGGTCTGCCAGGCAGCCCTCCATCTGATGTTGCTGGCCACCCAACTCAGAGCAGATGACACTGCACACCATACTCCAGATCTGACGGTGGATATCAGGCTCATCTCCATCCCTATGCCCAGGTGGTGCAGACCCTGCAGAAGAAATTCCAGGGTTGGTCCCAGACATGCTGGAGCCCAGTGCCATAGCCAGATAGGGCAGGAAAGGTGGATCTGCTGAGATCGGCCTACTCAAACTTGCTATGGTGTTGAAGTTTTCCAAGATATATTGGTTAGTCATGAAAAAATATTTCAATATTAGCTTTAAAAGCATGCATGGGTGTTCAAATTAACCTAAAACAACAGATGTAAAACAGTTGCATAGCAAACAGAACACATGGATAACTGGAACAACAGTAAGCATTGTACCGACATGCCAGCAACAATGATAGCAACAGGCCGCCAGCAATGTATTTCAACAAGGTATGTTAACATGCAACCAATTCACATGTCCCTACATTAGGTTTGGTAAAAACATACCCGTAGTATATGAATCATAATTAGTGATGCAGATGAGAGGTGGGAGGAGAGAAGAAAAGTCAAGGCCTCTATTTTTACAATAGTACTGCTCAATACTCTAGAGGTCTGCCCTCACTTTACATCTACCTATATCCTACCTATGACATACCTATATTTGTGAGGTGGGCCATGTAGATGGCCTTCTGTACAAAGGTGCCCACATGGTGGGAAAATGCCAGGTTGCTAACAACCTCAGTGCACACATTGCCTCACACCTGATTGCATGCTCAGTAGATTATAACTGCCATACTTAGTGTGGATGACATCTGCCACAGCAGGGAGAATGATGCCTCTCCTGCCATTCCATTTGTGGTAGTGCTTCTGATACCAGTCAATAATTGGATGAGTGCCTTTTGGGGGATGGCCACATCAGTGGGGGAATGTAAGACAGTGGGCAGCCAGACTGATCCTTGGGGTACACTGTTATGGATGGCTATACTATTAGAGATGGGTTCTACCACTTTGACTGAGTGGGTACTATCATTGGGCCAGTTAGCTACCCATCTGGTAACCTACAGTTTGGCATCTAGCTGTGTAGGTGTATATATCCTGTCCAACTGGGGATTAGTGTGAGAGGATTGGGCTACGTGAAGGTAGGCATTGTTCACCATCTTCTCCTCATCCTTGTGTTTGTTGACCACTGCAGAGAGGTCAATCAGGTTTTACAGGTGTAGTCTCCCTTTGACAATACCATGGTCATTTTGATGTCGCCGATGTCCCTGTACATAATGTCCTTGATATTGCCTTCCATGCCCTTGCAGAGCAGGCGAGTTAGGGTGATGTGCATAATATTTGCTAGGTTGGTGGATTGCTCCACTTTTGTGCATATGGGATGACAACGGTGCTCAGGCTGTGGTTGACAGTGTGGAATGGATCTGAGAGCCCATGCCTATGCTTATGTGGGATGCAGCCAGGGATGGTATCATGCCTATGGAGACCTAAATGTACTGCCTTTGAGAGGGCATTATGGATCTGCTTCCTGATGACGAGGGGAGGGTGGCAGGTACTGTACATCCACACATGCACCACTGGGGGGACAGGGGTGGTGATGTTTACACTTCACCTGTCTGCAGCTGGTTGCCTTTATCTATGCCATATGTGCATCTGGTGTTACTGACCACCACTATAGAGCAGATTTGTGTGTTGCCTCTGGAATTGCAGACACATGTGTGGAAGGCCTAGTGATTTGCCTTGGTGGATGTGTCCAGTTTGCACTCAAAGACAGCCATAGGGTGCATCACCTGTGCCCTTATTTGCTTGTGCAGACCTAGGTGACAGTGCTTCCAATGAGGCACCTGTTCCTTCTTGGCCTGTCCACCAATTGTTTCCACCTATTATGGTATTTGTGTATTGCTGCTGTCCACCACGGGCATTTACCCTACCTTGAGGGAGATGATGTCCTGTCAGGTACTGCTGAGTCCATACAGCTATGTAGGTGCCAACATAGTATTGTTGTGTGGGTCTGGACACTGCTGCTAGTTCCCATAAATGGGACATTGGCTGTACAGCTACTTCTACCTAGTCTGAGGAGATTTATAGTAATCTGTGTACAGTTCATTCAGTTTGACACTGTGAATGGGGGCAGGGGAGATGGTGATCTGAACAGTGATGGTCATGTGGTCAGATATTACTAAGGGGGATGGCACTATAGGATTGCTATAGTGGCTACTCATGTTAATTAGGACCAGGTACATGAGATTCCCACCTGTCGTAGGAGTGTTGACAAGCTGATCCACTGCATTGCCATTACCAAAACCAAGGAATCTATGTGTGCTCATGTTCAGGTGGCATAGGTCAGGCGCATTATGGTTGTGTATTTCAAGTCACCCAGGAGCAGGGTAGATGATTGAAT
Source organism: Protopterus annectens (assembly GCF_019279795.1). NCBI lineage: Eukaryota > Metazoa > Chordata > Ceratodontiformes > Protopteridae > Protopterus > Protopterus annectens. The sequence continues at coordinate 1,800,709,821 of NC_056726.1, forward strand.
CCTGACATATTCCAGCAGGTCCCAATAGGTGTGGTGTGCATCCATAGTCATGGTTGGAGGACTGTAGTTAGCTATGATTTGAGTAGGTGTTTTGTTAACTAACTGCACTTTGGATGTCACCCATGCATCATACTGTTTGGCCAGCATGGAGGTGTGTATGTGCATGCTAATGTTCAACACTCTACCTCCTGTGGCTTTGTGGGCCTCAATTTGGGGTCTAAACGTATGATGGGATGAGTGACCTGGCACATTTTGTATGCTATCCACAGCTAGAAAGCAGGTGTCAGTGACTGCACAAATGCCAGCATCTTACAGGAAAAGATACACTTGTGTTGACATGGGTTTCATGGCAAGACACCTAGCTCCTTTTAGAGCAAGACATCTGCACAAAGGCACACATTAGTGGTGGCCAAAGACCAGTAAATAGTGTAGCTTTATGAATCTAGCTGAAACATAGTTGCGACTTACTTGCCAGCAAAGACAGTGTCACATTCACAGGTGTACTCTGCAGGATATGATATCTGACAATGAAATGTATGCTAATTTGTTATGACTTCAGTCATTAATGGGTTGCCAGTGATGTGCCAGACAATACACAACTGCCTTAGGCATTGACTACAAATATGAGGCAGACACGTGGTCAGTCTGCAAAACTCTGGACAGTTGTCAGGTATGGGCTCAGTATACTCATACAGTTCAACACACCCATCTGCACCTGTCATGTAGTATGCACATAACCTATGTACATCTCTTACATTTGTAAGACAAGCATATGTATCAGAGTAGCATTCACAGGTGACATATGAATAATTACAACATACCAGGTAGCTGGCCTACCAGTGACATATTCAGTATTGGACAACAGAGACTCCATTAGTAGTCATACATGAGTTGTCCTTTGCTGAGGTGACTCTTGGGCCAGAGTGTGCTCCATCTCAATGGAGGCAGGGCAAGCAGAAATGGCTGTAGGTGCTGGTAGCAGCATGTGAGTCCAGTGGGTCTTGTCTTGGCTTAGTGTTTAATATACCATGTGACATCATTACATCCCCCCTTCTGCATTCCAGTACAAGCTTACATGATTGACATATACCTGTTATAGTGGTCAGGTGTTTCCTCACAGCAATGCAAATGGTTAGTTTTGTGTAGTCGCAGTCTGTCTTTGTGTAGATGGGTTAAGACCTGTGTTGCATAGGCATTAGTTTGCCTTTTGTAGGTACTGCTCATAAGCAGGTGATGGCATGTACACCAATCTGTGTCTCCCACTTGCTACTTGCATCCAGAGCAGTTGTGTTGTCTTTCCATTTGCCAATGACTTAGCAACACAGTGCTATAACTATGGCCTTCATGTGTGCCTTGTCCCTTTTCCTTGCCTGTATGGAAGACATTATGGAGGTGTGGGAGCTACAGCTTTACAGACAGTAGGTAGGAATACCTCTCAGGTGAGGACATGTGGAGACAGCCCAGCAACATGAGGAACAAAGCTCCAGAAATGGGTACAGATTGTAAGTCAGTAGTGCCATTATTCACATAGAGAGTTGTTAGTTTAACAAGGTTCATCTGGACTTGCATTTTCTGTGTGACTTGACATCTGAGAGTGATATGTCTCTGGCATACCTCTCAACTGTCCTGATGTCCACAGACTGGCCAGAGATTTGCCTGTTATGTTTGGTCTGTTCTTCAGACAACAGACAAATATGACCCCGTCATTGTCCATGTTGGTGTGAATGACCTGAGACATTCCTCCCTGGACTACATGAAAAGAGACATGGAAGAGCTCTCCGATCTTGTAGCCCATGCAGGTATGATCCTAGCCCTGAGTAGCATTCTGCCATCACCCAGAATGATACTGTAGCACAAGGACAAAATGATTTACCTCAACAATTGGCTAAGATACTGGTGTCATTCTAAGGGGATCCAGTATCTGTCTGCTTGCAATGACATGGTCGATAGACCACAATGCTTTGCCACAGATGGCCTGCACCTGTCACCCCTGGGATTCCAGATACTGGCTAAGGCTCTTGCTGCCCCTATAGTGCCTTTTTTAGGCAAGGTTCAAATAACAAATTCCCCACCGTAGCAGGAACAAGCAAGCAAAAACTGAGGGTAATGCTACTCAATGCTAGAAGTCCAAATCTCAAAATGCAATCACTTGAGGCACTCCTTAAAATGGAGAACATCGATAACTGTGCAGTGACTGAGACCTGGTTCAAGGCTCCAGAGAGCACCCCTACACAACCAGGCTATAACTCATACCACACTTTTCAGCCATGTAACCTGTACCGAAACAACAAAGGCGGAGGTGTGTCCATATTCATTAAGGATATCCACACCTCTAGGCTAGTTGCTCAGCATAATGCATCCGAGGTTATCCAAGTGCAACTAACTCTGGGCAAAACTGCAATCTAAATTGTAGCTTGCTACAGATCCTCCACCATGCCCCAGGATTCCCACACCTCTTTTCTTGATATACTGGAAAATATTAGGGTTCAACCAAACGCCCTAATAATGGGTGACTTCAACTACCCCACCATTAACTGGGAAAACTACTTGTGTACCAACTCCTTTGCTCAATGCTTTCTGGAATTCATAAACTCCAATGCCCTGGATCAACTTATCCACACTCCCACCAGGGGTAACAATATCCTAGACCTAGTCATTACCAACATGAGTGACTGATGTCCCACACATGAAGTCAATTCCTTGTTGGTCCGATCCGACCATAAGCTAATCACCCTTGGTATACACATCCCGCCCCCACCACCCATTAAGGAAGCCATGGTAAAAAAATTCTCCAAAGTCAACTTCAGGCTTCTTAAGACAGGAGTGGTGAACTTCATGACACCCATGCAGATGGACAATACAGTTACGACTGCTGAATCCTACACAAATGCACTCTATAAGCACTTACACCAGTGCATGGATCGTGCTAGCCCAAACAGAACCAAGATGCTATCCTCCAAAAAAAAGGAAGCCGATCTCGTGGTCCCCTGCCTTAAACAAACTGTACAACAGAAGGAAGAAACTGTTGAAAAAGAGAGTAAAATCCCATGAGTGGAGGAGCTCCCTGGTCAGCTTCAGTAAGAAACTGAGATCCCTTATAAGATCCTCCAAAGCTAGCTATGAAAATAAAATTGCCACTAATTCTAAGGACAACCACAAAGCATTCTATAGCTATGTCAAGAATCTCAATGGCAACACCCAGATCTGCTCTGAGTTACAGCACAATGGCACAAGAATTACAGAACCAACTGATAATTCCAACATCCTGGCAGATAGGTTCAGTGCTAACTTTACCCCCCCTCACCCCCTAAAGGGGCCATATTTATACCAGAAAAATACAGAGTCCCTGTAATCACAACTACGCAGATAAAAGCTGCACTCTCTAAAGTCAAAAACACAGCATCCATGGGACTGGACAACATCCTAGGCTGCATTTTACACAAACGTCAGAACGAACTGGCGCCCCACTTACGCACCATGTTCAATAATAGCCTTGCATCAGGCTTTGTGTCCACTGAATGGTGCACAGCAACAGTTATCCCACTCCACAAAGGGGGAGCCACCACTGATCCTGGGAACTATCAACCTATTAGCCTGACGAGCCTGGTCTGCAAGGCCATGGAATGTATCATCATGAAACTCATTAACAAAGACATTGGTAATCTCCAAACTCTGGATCCCACCCAGTTCAGGTTTATGAAAGGCAGATCATGCCTCCTGAACCTGATCAACTTCTTTGAGGCAGTCACCAAAGCTGTAGATGAGGGTAAGGTGGTTCACACAGCCTATCTTGACCTCACCAAGGCTTTCGACACCATCCCCCATTCTAGAAGTATAGCTAAGCCCACTAAACTAGGTATAAATATCTACTTCACAAGATGGGTTGCCAACTGGCTCACTGACAGAACCCACACTGTAAAAGTTGCAGACTCCAAATCTTACCTCAAAGCAGTGACAAGTGGAGTACCACAGGGCTCCATCCTAGGACCTCTCCTGTTTGGTATCTACTTCTCTGAAGTACAGGCTAAGACAGTAGGCCTCTGGCTAATGAAGATCGCAGATGACTGCAAACTAGGAGCCAGAGTCAAGTCCCCAAATGGTGTGGACATCCTACAGAAGGGCCTCGCTGAGACAGATGCCTGGTGTCAGAGCCATGGCTTCAAGCTCAATGCCAAAAAGTGCAGTGTCATCCCCTTTGGTAAAAACTCTGTACCCATGAAATACCACATTGGCAACAATCTACTTAACACCAAATGGGTGATAAGAGACCTTGGGACCCAGGTGGACAGTAGTCTCCCCTTTGATAGTCACATAGCCACAGTATTCAGAAAGTCCTTCTACGTGGCACACCTCATCATAAAAAAGTTCTCATCCAGGAAAAAAAGAGGTCATTGTTCCTCTCTACTCTACACTCATTAGACCCATTATAGAGTACAAAGTCCCTTTTGGAATGTACCTCACAAGACATCTGCAGCAGCTGGAAAGGGCACAGAAGTACCTCACAAAGAGGATTACTGGCCTCAAACAAATGCCCTCCACTGAACATCTCAAAAAAACTCCAGCTTTACTCTGTAGCATATCGCCTACTCCGAGGTGATCTCTGCCTAACATATAAAGCTATGTCAAGCCCAGAGCTGTTGGACATGCTACACCTAAAGAAATTCCAATCTCTCCAAGCTACACGCTCTAGGGACCTAAACCTTGTCACCACAATAAACATGACATGCTGGAGGGATAGATTCCTGCCCCAGAGACTTCCCATACTCTGGAACAGGCTACCCATCTTATTCAAGCAAAGTTCATTAGCACTCTTCAAGAAAAATCTTGATGAGTAGATGGGAAATAGGAAATACACCCCGGGGATCACTTCTGTATCTCTGTTTGACAGTGGCACAGGAGAATAACTTTCATGGGTGAAGTAAGCCAGGGAACCTTGTTGGCTAGGCTTATGTAGGCCCTTGGGCCGATAGCCTAGTACCTACTTATGAACCTATGAACGTCTGATTTTGTGGAATCAGTACGATAATGTGAGGATTGTAGTCAGTAACTGTTGACATCCATTGGTGTTTCAGACATCATATCCTTCAGGGATGTTGTGTTACAACAAAGACTGTGAAACTGGCAACTGTTTCAGTTTGTAACACCATTATGTGAGATATGTCCCTCTTTCTGGCCCTATGTCCTCCACGTATGTCATGCTTTGTCCAGATGTCTTGCAGTAAGAAAGGCAGAGGTATGTGATATAATTATTTAGTGATTGCACTCAATGTATCATCCCATTGATTTAGCAGACTCATGGAACTGGTATGTGGCAGCGACCATGAATATGATCTCACACCCTGGACATTCAGTGAAAATCTGTACATATGAGAGTTATGTATGTCTGGCCATTGTGAAGTGTCTGCCAAGATTGTGTAGTAGTGTCGTGTGTAGATGTCTGTTTGGCTGAGTAGGGAGAGTAGCAGATGTGAGTGTCACAGATCCTTTTTCTTTCTGACTGTGCATGCTGCTATGGCTGCTGGTGGTCTCTCAGATGTGTATATTTGTAGTAGCAGACTAAGGAATGTCCTGTAACACCTCAGAATTCCCAGTACACTGTGAGTTGGGCCAGTATATGTCAGAGTAGTGTGTGACTGGCAATCAGGATATGTTCATTCAAACAGTCATTCTACTCTAGAGTTCATTTGGGGTACTGGTATGTTCCTGTGACTGTGGTGCAAATGGTGGTGGGTGGACATTTATGCACCATCATCTGCTTTTTCCTACAGGTCCATCTCTGTAGTGCATGATATATTTGGATATACATTGGTAATTGCCCAGAGCTGATTTGGGTTAGTGTCATGTTGGTCTTAATGTGGTTCAGATGGTCCTGGGTGATATGATTGGCAGCTGCCATGGGATTTTCCAATCTTTTACATGACTGCGGTCTTACCTCTCCACTGCTCAGATGTCTAGACACTGTCCAGATGTGTGGCTCATATGTTTTGTCCGTTGGCCACAACAGTTGTGGGTTTCTGAGAAATCACTGGGATGATGTGAGCATTGACATCAGTAAATAATGACATTAATTTGTGTTTCAGACCTGGAATCTATCTGGCATTGTATGTTAAAGCAAACCATGCCAGTCTAGCAGACTTCTGCATGTATGACAGCCATATTTCAAAGATGTCACTATTGTTTGCCCTTTATCCCCTCCCATTTGTCGGGCTTTTTTGCAGATGTGTTGCAGTAAGAGGTTGGTTATCCATCTATATATTTATGTATGAATAAAAAAAATATATATATATTGCTATCTATATACACATATATATGCATATAATGGATTCAAAATCTCGAATATCAGTATCTCAAGACCATAAAATCAAACGATCCAAATCCCGAAACCCCAAAACAGCGAAACACAAAATCATGAACATAAACACACCATACATCATACAACACATACATCATCCAAACCACATCGCAAAAAAACAACAAACAAAACACACACAAACACAAAAACACAAACCAACAAACCTACACTACATATAAGCAGGAGGGCAAGCCCTCTGCAGCCCCCATACCCCCTACTTATATATACTAACTCTGAGATTGCAGAAACAGGAACAGACAGCAAACTCACACCCAGACATTTCACAGTCCCTTGCACACAGACACACACATCACACATATACAAACGCCAACACATCCAACACTTACACACTCATACTTTCACCTGCCTACCCCAACCCACATGTACAACTTACAAACACACTCACATACATTCAAACTCCCACCCAAAACCCTTAAAAACACTCACTTACCTTAAATCACACCTAAATCCACACATGACACCATACAGCATCCACAGGAAACACCGGACATAAGGAAGCTTAAAGCCATAACTTCAAATGCTAGATATTCGAATTTTTGATTATGCACTTTCGCTATTTTAAAAATTCGCCTTTATAGTCTTGAAATACTTAAATTTGAGATTTCAGAATTTTGAGATTATAAAGGGGAACCATATATAACAGTACTACAGATATAAAATTCCCCCTTATGTTGAATGACTGTTGTGTATTATATGTTTGTAAAAACAATTCAAATTCTTACAGCTCAGATGGTGTAGAGGTATGTTGCTGTGATAGTTGTGCACAAGCTCCTGGATTCCATACTTGGAAGTGATTGCTTTTTTTTTTATTAATGCTAAATGACCAGAATAAATTATATGTTTGTAAAAGCATTACAGCTTCCCACAGCTCTGATGGTGTAGTGGTATGTTGCTGTGATTGTGCTGCACAGCGTCCTGGGTTCAAGACTTGGCACGGCTGATTATTTTGTTGCTTGGCAGAACAAGAGCTGATGGAGACAGAGTGATTAAAGCACTTTTAAGCAGTTGCAAGCGGATTTGCGTGGTTTTACTCAAAGCTAAATGTTGCTAACAGAAGGTTACATCCGCTTAGCTTCACTTAGCACCACTTACTCCTGCTTACACCTGTGCTAATTTTCTTTAAAAAAAAGAAAAAAGGGTGATAGGAATGTGGTGAAATGGGGGCAAACAGGGGGCAAAACATTATGAAAAGCAGCTAGAGATGCGCAGGACGGGTGTAGGAAAGGACCATAGCTCTACATTTCATCAGCAGCAACAGCTGTGAATAATGTGTTCAGTTTAGAATTTACAGCCTCACACCCCACTGGCAGGGGTGTTGGTGACAGATATTTACGGAATAATCTGTGGGTTGATTGGTTTCACTGTACATGGGGGCAAAATGTAGAGCTATGTATGGGGCAAATTTTTATGCAGGACAGATCCCCCCTTTTTAAGGTGAGAGTGGTACCTTATGAAAGGGCTGTAGGTATGTTTGGTGAGGTAGGTTAGGTGGGGTAGGATGCATTTGCAGACAGACAAGACAGGAGACGGGCAGTATATGACACATGAGGGGGTAAACACCTTAGACGGGGAGGGTGGTTGGGAATTCAAAGCCCATGAGCCCCCAAATGGATACAGTGGGACTGACATCCCCACCCATGGGCAGTCACCACTGGTCCTTCACGGCCCCAAAGGTGGCTGTGCTGGGGGCTGGACAGGATGGGCAGCCGGTCCCTCAAGGTGCAACAGATGGCCCTCAATCTGGTGCAGCTGCCTACCCAACTCTGCTTGGATGGCACTGCACAGCAAACTCCAGAACTGACTGCAGGTGACAGGCTCCTGTCCATGCCTGCTACCAGGGGGGGATGGGCCCTGTCCCCTGAGGCAGTTCCACCTGAAGGTGGTGCAGGACCAGTGGATGACGAAGTCCCGAGTTAGGTCCCAGACATGCTGGGGCCCGGTGCTATGGCCAGATGAGGAGGAACAGGCAGATTCACAGGAATCTTCCTTCCCAAACATGCTGTGGTGTTGAGGTTTTAAAGAATATGTTGGTTAGTCATGAACAACACATTTCAAGATTAGTTATAACAGCATGCATGGGTGTTCAAATTAACCCCATAAAACAGACTTGAAACAGTTACATAGCAAAACAAACACATGCATAAATGGATCAACAGTATGCATCATAACAGCATGCCAGTAACATTGACCTCAACAGGCCACCAATAATAATATTTGAACAAGGTATGTTAACATGCAACCATTCAAATATATGAACAATAATAGAACACACGTCCCAACATTAGGTTTGGAGAAAAACATACCTGTAGTATATGAACTATAGTATTGATCCAGATAAGGGGTGGGGGAGAGACAAAAGGTCCATTAACAACTGTTTATGCTTATATTTTCCACAACAGTACTGCACAATACTCTATGGGTCTGTCCTCTCTTTGCATCAGCCTATGGCCCATAGCTTCTGTATCACAAACATACCTATTAAACTGTCAGTCTGGAATGGAATGGGGCAAACTTTGACAAATCTGGGTACATGACTAGAGGGGACTCGTACATGTCAGGGTTACATATCTGGCACAGTAGGGGTACCCTGAACTGCTGTTATGTGAGTGTGCTACTGTCATACTTCAACTGGTTTCCTATCTGTGTCCAGGGTTATTGGCAGCAGTGACCACTAGTCATGACAGTGTGACACTCGAGAGACATGTATCAGGAAGAGTACATGTTGTATGTACCTATTCTGCTGTCATTTGCAGGCATGTGGTGGGACAGTTGAACCCTTCATATAGATACTACCAACATTTCCTTACCTATAAAACCTGTGGAGAAAATATCTGTTAACACTACCCAACTGTTTTTACATTTATTCCTGATTCCTTGTGTGTAGGTATGCACACATCTTACTACCACTCCCTAGATTCAAACTATGTCTGGGTATGCAAAACTAACAACTAATGTATTGCTCATCACACTGAGCTACTGGGGAACTGCTGTTTCTTGTTTCACCAGTTTCTGCCTAATAGTCTCTTGGTTAGACAGTCTGAACTTGTGATCCTGTGATGCACAAATGACAGATAGTTATTGTACTGTACATTAATATTTTGTATTACTACAATCTGGAAAGCAAAGGTTAACACAAGGTAATGCTGGATGGAACACACTTTAAAACTGTACACATTACTATTCAGGGGTCAGAGCTTAGTGGAGTATATATTTCACATTTCATATATATATATTATTTTACAGCTCCACCATCTACAATTTTTCTTAACAGCTGGTTCACAGAACAACTTCAGTTAATGTATGCTGTCAAAGCCATATTTGATGTGAAGAACCTTTATGCATTCCATATGTCTACAACAACATACCAGAATAAACACAACATTTATTTTGTAGGGATCTTTATTACACATCAGTATTAGTCAGTCAAACTTTTTTATTTATTCAGTTAACACAGTAACATTATAGCTACTAGCAGTAAGCAATATACTCCTTCTTAGCTGTTTGCACAATATACTGCAAAATAGATTTGTATTCACCAGCCTGTCAGTGCTGCCTTAGCAGTCTGTCAGCATGAGCTTCTACATTACTACCCCTTTCTGCTGCAGCTTTAGGGAGAAAAACACACATTATGTATACTTTATCACACTCTCAGGCTAGTATTTGCTACAGATTACTTGATAGTGATATTTACTTACTACTGGAGCATTCCGTGCCCATGCATCTTGGATCCACTAGGCCAAGAGCACCCCCTTCCTCAACTTTAGGTCAGCATAGTGGTACTGTATCTGCTCACCAGGCCGGTGGATGCTAGTAGCACTGGTGAGATCACAAGCAAGACAATCTGAGGCCTCCGCTTTGTATTGTGAGCCCTGGTACTGGCCCTGCAGCAGTCTCTCCTCATAGTTTTCCACACAGTGTCCAGCCATGACCCTGGACTCTTGAATGCTCCAGTGCTGTGCCTGAAAGTGCGCTCCTTCATCTACACCAGCCATAGTACCTGCACAGATGAACTATAACAGATTCTGGCTGTATTCCCACGTGCGCCATTTAAATAAGGTGATATGCCCACCTTTTGCCATTATTGGACTATTTTGAACATGTTAAGCTCCACTAAGCAGTGCACAAATCCGCTAAGCTGAGTTGAAAAATGCTTAAATGGATAATTGCTGAGCACTGTTTAACAGTGCGCAAATCCGCTTAGCTGAGCTACCTGATGCTTATCATTCACATCAAAGTGATGCTTAGACACGGTAAGCATAGCTAAGCATTGCTAACCACTGCTCAATTTTCATTTTTAGAAAATATCAGAATAATGACTTCATTTGCTCAATGTATATATTTTACTTTACATTCCGCGGTGGTGCAGTGGTAGCGTTGTTGCCTCACAGCAAGAGGTTCTCCCATTCAATTCTCAGCTGGAGTGCAGGGAGTGCCTTCTAGGTGGAGTCTGCGTGTCCTCCCTGTGGTTGGGTGGGCATTTGAAAGACATGCATAAATGGGTGTGCCTTCGTTGAAGGTTGGACTTTGAGCTGGAACCTCGGTGTTCGTGAAAATCTACTGCCAATCATTAGTGGACCGGAGTTCCGCTGTGGTGACCCCTAACCTTGGAAAAAGCCAAAAGACAAACAACATATGATTTACTTTACATGACATCCCTCTATGTGCTTTCATTATATTAGCAAGGGTGTGACTATACTGTATGGGACACTTGCGTATACATGGGTGGTTTCACGTTATATGTACTCACACTTCCATGATACATCAGCTACACTACCCTGGTTGACAAAACCCAGTTACTACATAATTTAAGTTGAAAATAATAATTTTAACACTGCTTTCCCATATAATAATAACTTACTTGTCTTGGTACTTGAACATTGAACACCTGCATATAAAGCCAGGACTCTAACCACTATATTGTCTCAGTTTGGGAATTTCAGCTGTATATTTTTATTTATGTCCTATGGGATGTTTAAGCAATGCTAAGCAGAGGGACGTAATGTGCACACCTGCTCAGCTACGCTTAAACATTCCTTAGTATGGAAAATATATATTATATTATTTCTGGCCATCCACAGCTTTCTTGCTATAGGAGGTTGACAGGTATGTGAGGCAGGCATCTGGGCATTCTGCATAAACCTGTTGAGTTGACAGATATGGCCATACAACACTTTCAGATGGCAGACATTTCTGTTTAAGGAGGTTGACAGGTATGTGAGGCAGGCATCTGGGCATTCTGCATAAACCTGTTGAGTTGACAGATATGGCCATACAACACTTTCAGATGGCAGACATTTCTGTTTAAGTCTTCATACCCTGCAGGAAGTCCTTGCTACTGCAAACCTTTTATTCTGTCTACTTTCAAGTTTGTCAGTACAATATTTAACATGTCCCTATTTTTCTGGCTTTGTCCCCCCATTATTTATGGCTTACTACTACCTTATTGCTCTAGGAGGGTGATAAGTATGTGAGGCAGGCATCTGGGCATTCTGCAGACACCTTTACAGTTAATGGCTATGGCCATATGGTGCTTTCACATGGCAGACATTTCAGTCTTCATACCCTGCAGGAAGTCCGTGCTATTGCAATCCTATTATTCTATCAGCTTTCAGGTTTGTCAGTGCAATATTTAGGACATTTCCCCATTTTTGTGGCTTTGTCCCCCCATTATTTTTGGCTTTGTACTGCTTTATTGCTCCAGGAGGGTGAAACGTACGTGAGGCAGGCATCTGGGCATTCTGCAGACACCTGTACAGTTCATGGCTATGGCCATACATTACTTTAACAATACAGGGTGTGTGTAACAGAACCTGTCACACATCCCTGCATTTCCTTACAGATCCACAAGCTGTTTCAGTGTCTATGGACACTGACATAGCTATTTTATTAGCTGCCAGTGTCTGTGGACACTGACAGCACTTGCAAAGTCCTGTGCAGCACTTTTGCAATGCAGGGGGTGTGTGACAGGTCCTGTAACATTCCCCTGCATTTTCTTACAGATCTATAAGCTGTCTCAGTGTCCATGGACACTGACATAGCTATTTTATTAGCTGTCAGTGTCCATGGACATTGACAGCACTTGTAAAGTGCTGTACAGCACTTTTGCAATGCAAGGGCTGTGTGACAAAACCTGTCACACATCCCCTGCATAGTTTCTTGCTCCCCTAGTTATTTCAGTGTCCCTGGATACTGAAATAATCATTTTAATTTCATTTCAGTGTTCACGAGCACTGAAATAATATTGAAAGTGCCATACAGTGCTTTCTGAGTGCAGGGGGCGTGTTTGTAGTCCGTGCACTACTTAAACACACCCCTTGCATGCGTTCACAGTTTGTGTCCATTTAGCCTTCCACGCTGTTGTGGCTACATGGACATGAACCACTCCATGCAGGAATAGCACTATTCCTGCACAGAGTTTATTAAATCTCGGAGATTGTGAGGCTATAGTAAGTGTAGATTAATATGTGTGTATATACCTTTAAGAAGCTATCCAAGGGCTTGCACAAGTGTATAAATACTGAGCATGTGCAAGCTGGGCTTCCATTTTGTAGTTAACTGTTGAGATGTAAGCATGTATGTATGTAATGTCTGTCTGTTATCTAGTGAGTTCCTATTTTATGATGCTGTTTTCCAACCTGAATTGTTTCAATGTATTAAAGCATCTAAACGAAACACCCTGCCTGCTTTCCTTCAGTGTTAGAAAAGGAGTGACACAGTGTCAGAAGTGGCATGTCTAAAAGGACATGGTGTCAGAATGGGATCTGGAAGCAAGACCGAAAGACGCGCAACTAATATAAAGGAGTGAATCAACCATAAAATGTGCATACTTCACAAAACAAGTCAGAATTTTAGATTTTAAAACTTGCTCAGTACTATTTCTTGTTCACAAAATATGAAATGGGGCATACAGAATGTTCTAAATGATAGTTGCATAAACCGATATGTATGATATTGATAAAAATATTTGAATTTCTATGGAACATATTTGAAATAAAGTTCGAATTGCATAAAATGAATAAAATAAGGGGAAACGATCTCATTTTTTCAAAGGATGTATTTTTCATATTAAGCAAAGATATCAAAGTTATCAGAAGTGTATAAAGTGATCACATGTTTGTGTAGTGTTATAGTAAAGCTATTTCACAAAAGTGCAGCCATTGCAAGGCATATTTCACAAAGTACAGCCATTACAGAGCATATTTCGTAAAGTACTGTATTTCAAAGAGTTTATTGTGCATTTGAATGTTGCTACAAATTCACAGAACAGTTTGTTCATACTTAATTACAAGGGTCATATTTTCAGTTGGTTTGTGCATACTTTGTGGGCATGGCAGAGGGATTTTGAAAACCCAGTGCACTTGTATTGCTGAGAACTGGAGAGTGTTTGAGCAAGATTACAACATTTTCATACAAGCTGTATTTTCTGATAAAGATGACCATACAAAGGCATTTATTCTGCTTAATTTAGCTGGGTCAGAAGCCATAGAAAGGGAGTGTTCATTTGTGTATGCATCTGGTATCTATACAGGTGATGGGGGCAAACCATCGTATTGTTATACTAGCTGAGTCAAGGGAGGACCCTGAGGGTTTAAAATGTAAATTTTGAGAAATATGTAACCCCCGGACAAATGTTAGAATGGAAAGGCACTTACTTTACAGAAGGGATCAAAAGCCTGGTGAAACTTTTGCAGTATATATAACTGACATGAGAAATAAGGCAAAAATGTGCAGATTTGGTGACTTAAGGGATAAGTTCATAAAGGACAGACTTGTCATTAAAAAGATGCTGTGAAAAAGATTTTGCTTTGTGTCAGTGATTTGAGATTTGTCAGATATATGAGCTCACAGAAAATCACACAAATATGCTTACAAATGGGAAGAGCTCCAGAAGGTACAGTGATAAAGCTTATGCTGATAGTATGCAGCATGTGGTTAAACGGAACTGGCTCAAGCACATGGCAGCAACTGTAACCCCTGCAGTACTCACAGGCGATCCCCAGAACTTTCCAGCAAATTCCAGAGTTTGCACAGTTTCAGTGAATGAGAGTCAATAGTGTAGCCACTCTGAATTAACTCCCTCTCACACCAACAAACAACTTTTCTTCAATAAAATGAATAAGAGGAAGAAACACAGCAGAAATAATATAAAAACTTTAATACTGTTAGCGCTTTCACATCACAGATGCTTCTTCAGACCACAAATGAAACAACATAAACTAAAACCACTTTATATACTTTCTAAGCTCTACCAAATTGTTGTTAATTAATTAATTACATCTATTCAACACTCAAGTTAAAGAGACAGCATATTAACAGGTATCTAGCCTGAGACATACTACAGCTTACTAACCAAAACAGTTTAATACACAAACTGACATTTCATCACTGAAATAAAAAATCAATAAAACAGGTATATACATAAAACAAGTACAGAATTTTTAATAAAACATGAATATAAGCAGATTTATAAACATCGTCTTTAAATAGGGCTTAATCGATGTTTTATCATTAAGCCCTGTTTTTTTTTCTGCCTGTAATCCATTTCAACTTTCTCAATTCCAGTTTATTTTTCATGTCACCCAACATTGAATCTTGAGAAATACATTCAATAACATTAAAATGAAAATGATGCATTCCTCCTGCACATACAGCATGTTTGGCTAGAGCACTTCTATGTTTGTGTCTTTCGGCTTTTCCCGGTTAAGGGTCGCCACAGCAGAACTCCGGTCCACTAATGATTGGCAGTTGATTGATCTTTACGTACCGGCTTGCTAGGCCTGACGCACAACCTTCAATGAAGGTACGCCCATTCACGCATGTATCCACGCAGAAGACGCTCTAGCTGAGAATCGAACCGCGGGTTTGGTTCATTATTTCTAATTTCCGCCAAATGCTCTCTGACCCTCTCTCTCAAAGAGAGAGTGGTCATGCCAACATAAAAGGAAGGGCAAGGTAAACACACATCCAGGTATATTAAATTCCTTGTTTTACAATTTGCCTTGACTTTAAATTCATACTTCCTATTTGTTACAGGATGTATAAAGCTTCTGTTGTCACTCAAGATATCACAGACACTGCATTGCTCACATTTGTTAAGACCATAGATCGGATCCTTGGACTTTTTTGGTTGACAAAGTAGCCTTTTGAGATTCTTTTTGTTTTTATAACAAAACCTTGACCTTTATCCTACTATCCTAGCTATCTCAGGGTCTGATTGCAAAACGGACCAGTTTTTATCAATCACATTTTGTACCTTCCTAACTTTCCCAGCATATTCTAAATGAATGGGTAGATTTTTAGCAGTATAACTTTCTTTAAACTGTTGGGGAGAGGTATCTTGAGTATTGCTGATATATGGTTTTCCTCTACCCTTCCTCATAGATCTAACTTGCTGAATCCCAGTATCTGCCTCACTTCTCAGATATTTCCTCTGTAACAATTCATTTCTGAAAGTTCCCATATCCTGGTCAAAATGCTCCTGTTCCATATCTAACCTAGATATGCGCATGGCCTAATCTATTATAATATTCCTATAAGTATGGGTAGGATGCATACTCTCTACTCAGGACATTATTTTTTCTACATTCCTTTCTAAATAATCTGGAAGATAACTTCCCATTAATGTCCTTGAATATAGTCACATCCAAAAAAGATATTTCAGTCGAAGAGACAGAATAAGTGAATTCCAAAAAATCAGTAGTGGTATCTAGAAACATAAAAAATTCTCCTAACTCACTTTCTGTGTGCCCCCCCCCCCCCCACACACACACACACCAAAAGAAGGTCATCAACAAATCTCCTGTAGAACAGAATTTTATCAGCAAATGTTGCACAGTCTCAATGAAGCTTAACAATGAGTCAGCAAACACAAAGCATGGCCCCCAACCCAGATTCATTGCCAACTCTCGTAATTGTGGTGGAAGTCATGAATGTAAAAAAGAGAAATGTTTAGCTTTTGGTCAACAATGGCACAAATGCAATAAATGGAATAATTTCATATGGTTTTGTAAATCAAAAGGCCCACATTCTTTTATTAAAAGGTAACATTTTAAGAAACAAGTTGATCAATTAGAAAGTTGTAAACCAACTCTTTATATTGATGGTGTGTCAGTGCCTCATGAAACAGTCAATGCTGTAGATTTAAGGGCAAAGAATGAAGTATTTTGTACTGTTCGGATAAATGGCAAACCCATAGATCTCAAAGCTGATACAGGTTCCACGTACAATGTTATGTCAGCAGAAACACTTGCTAGAGTGTGTAAAGGTGAAAGGCTTGATTTCACAAGGTGTACAAAGCTTGTTGCGTATGGAGGTGAAGAAATTCATACTGAAGGCTCAGTAGTATTCTCATGTTACTCTGCTGGAGTAAGCTATGACTTATTGTTTTATGCGGTCAAGAGGTATGTCCAGTCATTATTAGGGCTATAAGACAGTTTGGAAATGGGACTGCTTTCATTCAACAACAAACTCCACCAAGTTAGCTTAAAAGACCACTATTCTAATTTTGCCTGGCACATTTTTTCTACCTATGCTGATCTGTTCCAAGACAAACTAGGAAAATATCTAGTTGTGTACTCCATGAAGATAGACCCAGAGGTCAGTCCAGTTATCAGGCCAGCACGTAAAGTTCCATTAGCCATGCAGGAGAGAGTCAAAGCCAAACTAGATAGAATGGTGCGACAGGTGTGATTTGTCCAGTTAAAACTCCAACTGAATTTTATTTTATTTATTTATTTAACATTTGTTTTACCAGGATAATCTGACATGACACCTAGTGTCTGTTTTCAGCTGAGTCCTGGGGAGAAAAGCTCTGAGAACGTACAGTGTAATACACGTCAATTAAAGAATAAGTGTTGAGGTATGCTAACATATTAAAAGGAGGGCTAATAATTAAAGGCAAATACATTTAGAAGATGTTTACAGCCTTTAAATGATAAGAACAGTTAGGATAGTATGTTGCAGGATGTTAACATTCAAAAGAGAGCTAACAAATTAGAGGCAAGTTCATTTAAGTGATAAGAACAGTTTAGGATAACATGTTGTAGAATGCTAACACTTTAAAAAAGGCAAAACAGTTAAAAGCAATACAAGCTCATCGTACAGATATGTAATCACAGGTCTTATAGTGGTGTAAGCCTAAGTACAATATATATATACATAAGGTTTTCTAAGTAAGCACATATTTACAATATTTACAAAATATACAGTGCACATGGGTGGAGCAAAATGACAGTGCACAGCATGCATCAGAAGCCTCAGGGTATTACCTGCCTACAGTGGGGCTCGGGGGGGGGTCATTGCAGTTGCAAAGGGGGTTGGTGTAAAGGTGTGATTTAAGAAGGTCTTTGAATGCAGATGTGCAATTTTGTAACCTGAGGTCAGGAAGCAGGGTATTCCATGCTTTTGCAACCTCATGGGAGAATAGAGATTCTCTAGAGCTGTTCTTACATGAATTAACTTCAGTTAGGGCTTTGTTACTGGATCGTAGTTCCCTGTTGGAATTGTCGAAGTTTAGAATGCCATTTAGGGCAGGGCTTTTACCAGGATGGTATAATAATTGATGAGCTATATTGAGTTGGTGGTAGCTTAGCAAGTTTGGAAATTCTAACCAGTGTAGTTTATGTAGGGATTGGCAGTGGTGGGAGTGGGATTTAGCATTGGCTGTGAACCTATCTATCTTCTTGTAACATGTGGAAAGTTTGTTCAGGTCAGTTTTATTAAGATTTGTTAGAACTGGGGAAGCATAAAGTAATGCTGATAAGAGGTGAATTCTGGCTATGGCAGTTCTAGACTTGGAGATTAGGCACTGTTTGCTGTGATAGAGGCATCCTAGCTTTTTGTGGACTTTAGAGATAGTTTGGAATGTATGTTTATTGTATTTAAGTTGCTGGTCAATTGTAACACCTAATAATTTGACCTCCGGTACTGGGGTGATCAGGGTGTTATTGGCTGAGAGAATGGAGAAGGCGAGGTCATTGGGCTTTGATGGGTGGAACAGCATTAGTTGTGTTTTTTTGGGGTTTAGTATCAGTTGATATTTGTTTAGCCAGTTCTCTAGCTCACTGAAGGATTCTTGGGCTTTGCTTAGTAGAAGATGGATGTTGGATGCAGAGCAGATTAGGGTCATATCATCAGTGTATTGCACTATGTCATCTTTTGTGCTTGCTAAGTGGAGTTGGTTTGCAAATATATTAAAGAGAAGGGGGCCTAGGATCGAGCCTTGGGGTACACCATATGTAACAGAGAGTGGTGGGATAGGGAGTTGACCTATTTGACAGACTGTGAGTTGTTGTTTAGGTAACTGCTGAATCAGTGCAGAGTGGGATTGTCAAGAATAAGTTTGGAGAGGCAGGCTAAGAGTTTATTATGAGAAACTGTGTGAATGCCTTGGATAAGTCTAGGAAGGTGGCAGAGACAAGTTTCCCTTGGTTCTTGTATGAGTTTATGGTGTTGGAGAAGTTAATTGGTGCTACGGGATGGTTTAAGTCTGTGTTGGGTTTTGCAGAGTAGGTTGTTGGATAGTACGCAGGTGAGGAGCTGGTGACGGATACACCTTTCTATAATCTTTGACAGAAGTGATAGGATTACAACGGGTCGGTAGTTGGAAAGGTCAGTACAGGGGCTGCCCTAGTAGAGGGGGGTGACATATGAGGTTTTCCACAAGGATGGAACAGTGTGTTCAGTAGTAGATCTATTTATTAGTTGGGAGATGCTATGGCCTTAGATGCAATTTGGAGGTATTCGGCTGGTAGATTGTCGGCAGCGAGGGTGGTTGGTTTGAGTTTTGCTGAGAGTTTTTGAATGGTTGATGTTAGCACTGGTTTGAGTGAGAAGGGGGTAGAGTTTGTTTGTGATTTTGTGAATTGTGGGTAGATTGTGAGAGTTATATTTATGAGTTTCAGTATGGAAGAGGTAAAATAGTTGCTGAAATTGGAGGCTATGTCAAGGTCTGTGCCTTCGATGTTTGGTGGTGGTGTAGTGGCTTTGCCAGGATGGAGGATGTGTTTACTGTAGCCTATAATTTCTGTGGATTGTTACTGTGCTTCCTTTGTAAGGAAATACAGTGATTTTGTTTGTCAATCTTGATCTGCTGTTTTGCCTTATTTCTAAGTTCAGAAAAGGTTTGCCTAATTTCGGGTATTTTGTGTTGCTGCCAGGTTTTCCAAGCTTTATCCCTATCTTTTAGTAAGGTCTTGGTGGTTTTCTCTAGCCAGGGAGCAGGGTTACTGCGTACACTAATTGTTTTGGTTGGGGCTAATTGGTTTAGGATGTCTAGGAATGTGGAGTTAAAGTATTCTACTGCTTTATCCAAGGGGAGAGGATTTTGATGGGAGCCCAGTTACAGGATTTTAGGGTATATGAAAATTGATCTGAGTGGAAGTTTTTTTGGGAATGGGTTTATAGCAGGGAGGGTGGGTTGGTACATTTAAGTTTGTGCCAAAGGATAAAAGTTGGATTGTGGTCAATGAGAGAGTTGGGCAGTGTTCTGCACTGGTGGGCAGTGTTGGCATGGTTAGTGAGGATCCAGTCCAAGGTGGATTCTCTTTTGGTGATCATGTCTAGACATGTGGGTGTGTTAAAGAGTTGGGTGAAGTTATATAGGTTAATGTGGCTGGTGGGTGTTGGAGAGTGTATAGTGTTCCAGTCAATGTTGACATCACCCAGCACTATAGTTGTTTGGGGGAGGGAGTGGGAAGCCCAGTGGAGTGTTGACTAGAGGGTGTTAAGATTTTTCCCTAGTGGTATATAGATAGTAAGTTTAGTTGGTTCTGCTGGTTTTGGAGGAGTTTTGTGAATAAAGTTTCTGCATTTTTGAAATTTGGGGGTTCTTTTTGTAGGAACTGGACTTTAAGTTGGATTTGTAAAGATGGGCGATAAACCTCTTTTGTGTGGTTGATTTACTCTTAGGATGCTATAGCCTGGTGGAGTTATAGAGTTGTCTTTAATACGGGACTTAAGCCATGTTTCTGTAATGATCATTATGTCTGGGTTATATATAGAAATAGCTGAATGCAACTGTTCTATTTTGTTCATGATACTGTGAATGTTTAGGTTCAGTATTAGTATGTCAGTGGGTTTGTGTTTAAATGGGAGGTGGGAGTTGAATGAGTCATTGGAGATAGATGTTGGGCTGGGGTTGGGGTGGATATCCCCTCTAAGTAATAATTGAGCTGCTATGTTGGTAAAGGTTTTAAGACAGAATACTGTTAGGGAGTGGAATTTGAGGCTGGGTTGTTTTTTGGAGTGTGAGGTGTAATGAATTGGAGTGGCAAGTTGAAAGAGGAAAGAATGATGGGTAATTGCAGGTGTGTTAATATGCTTGGAGGGGTTATATGTGGCATGGGGTAAGGTGGGGGATTTAATGTAATGAAGCTCAGTCAGTGGTGATAAGAGGTACTATTGGAGATTAAGTAGAGGTTGATGGATAAGGAGAGCAGTATTATGGGGGCAGTGTGATGGTGGGGGTGGGAGGTTTGGGACGTGATGTCAGTAAGGTCTTTGTGTTGTAGTGAAGAGTGCAGGGGAAGCAGTGTATGTGCAGTGTCAGCTTAGAGGAGTAGTAGGATGTGCTTAGGATATTGATGGGTTGAGATGAGGGGGATGGTAGCCTAATGGTGCAGAAGTGTGGCAGCAGTTGAAGTGTTGTGTGTATGTAATGGGTGGTGGGTGTGGCAGATGAGTCAGGTGATGTTGGGTAAGGATAAATGTACGAGAAGTGGGGATGGGTGGGGAGCAGATTGAGCCCTAGCATTAGTGAGGGTGAACGGAGCAGAGCTGCACCAGTCAGCAGAAAAGACAAGTAGTAGGGCAGGTAAGTGACTACAGAAACAATCAGTATATTTGTCAGAAACTAAGTATGAAAAGTGAGGACTAAAAAGATAGAATGGCGTTTAGAGAATGGCGGTATAATCTTGCCAGAAACTTAAATGTCTATAAGGGGCAGGTCTAACAGGTGTACTTTCAAAATACTGAACTGAGGTGGGAGAGGTGCAGATAGAGAGTAGACAGCTGGGAGGACTACAGTTAGAGTCCTTGGTTAAGTTGGGATAGCTAGTAGGGAATGGCTGGGGCTTACTACTAGGAATACACTTTCCCACTGCCAAACCTAGCAGTGTGCTAACAATAGGTATGAAAAAATTAACCTTTTTTATTAAGTGAACTGGGAGCTTGGAAGGTCACTTGCTCTTAGTGTTGCAAAAAGAGGTTGCCCATTGGTGCTTGGGACCCGATGTTTTTATTCTTAAAGCAGTTCTACACACTCTATGATTACAAAGATGGAGAAGTGTAAATATCAGGTAGCAATGAGTAAAAAACAAAAAAAGAGGCTAAGAGCTGTATGTTCAACCCAGACCAATTAAAATAAGCAAAGGACAGAGCTGTGGGCAGTCCACAAGTGCAATTATCGGACCTGTGAGGAATAATCAGGGAATACAATTTAAGAACTCTCCTGGAACAGTTAAAACTGTAATTTGCCATTCTGGCCACAATATGGCGATATTGGGTGACTTTAACACAAATTAACTGCAGTGGCCAGACCAAGTAAAGAACAGTGCGCCACTTTTGTTAGATAAATATTGCTGTCCTTACCTGGTGAGTCCCTATGTGCTAACTTTGTCAGTTTTAACACAAGACAGCAGTTACAATGCGCATATGTGGATGGTCTATAAGGTATTGTGATAAAGGCAGTACAAGCGTACTACTAATAAATCAGGGCAGTTACAGATAGGTAGTATGCAGTTGCATTAAGTGTGGGTATCTTTCATGGTGGTAGCTCATAAGAAAAGATCAGATGACATCAGAATGTGTATTGACCCTCAAGATTTGAACAAAGCACTAAAAAGACCTCATCATCCAATGTGCACAGTTGAAGAAGTCACGGCCCTGATGCCAAATTCCACTATTTTTTCTGTCTTAGATGCAAAGAGTTTATTTTGGCAAATTCAGCTTGACAAAAAAATCATCATTGCTCACTACATTCAGTACTCTGGCAAGTACAGATTTTTGAGAATGCATTTTGGGATAAATTCTGCAAGTGAAGTCTTTCCAGGAGTAATGGAGCATATTATATCTGGGTATCCTTGTGCCATTATAGTAGATGACATATAGTTGGAGGTCACGATAAAGCTGAACATGTCAAAAACCTTAGAACAGTTCTAAAAAGGGCACATCAAGTGAATCTTAATCTCAATCCACACAAATGCAATTTCACGCTACAAGAAGTTACTTATGTTGGTAATTTAATTATCAGTACAGGCCTACGACCAGACCTTTCTAAGCAAATGGCCATTCTCAAGATGCCAGCGCCAGACAATGTTCAAGCCCTGCAACATTTTTTTGGCATGGTCAAATACCTAGGCAAGTTTATTCCAGACTTGAGCCAACTTTCAGCACCATTCAGAGAGCTGACACATAAAGATGTGTGCTGGTCTTGGTTAGAGAAACACAAGAGAACATTTGAAATCCTGGAACAGAAACTTGCTAGTCCACCAACTCTCAGATACTATGATGTTCACAAATCAGTTACACTTTCTTGTGATGCTTTGAAATTTGGTCTTAGTGCAGTCCTTGTACAAGAGGATCAACTTGTTGCCTATGCATCAAGAACTCTTACCCAAACTGACATACAGTATGTCCAGATTGAGAAAGTGCTTTTAGCAATTGTGTTTGCATGTTCAAAGTTCCATGCTTATGTTTATGGTAGACCTATCCAGATCAAAACAGAACACCAACCTCTATTCACTATCTTGAGAAAGCCTGTGCATTCAGTTCTAGCCTGACTGCAACGTGTCATGCTAAGATTGGAAAAGTATAATTTCAGTCTTGTCTACAAAAAAAAAAAAAAACAAACGTCTTCATCTTGCTGATACTTTATCCAGATCACCCAGAAACACCACAGAACAGAATGAGAATGAGAACCTTGATTCTGAAGTCATGGAAGTGAGAACTTTTTCCTCCACACATCTTGATGACCTGAGAGATTGCACAACCACAGATCCAGTTTTACAGAGGCTCAATCACTTTATGAATCAAGGATGGTGGTCAAAGAAATCTAGTTTTCCTCAAGAAGTGCAACCTTATTTTCCATACAGAGATGAGATTTTGTCTGACAATGGCATCATTATGAATGGTCCAAAAGTAATTGTTCCAAAACCCTTGCAACCAAAATATATTACTATCTTGCACTGTGGTCACCCAGGAACTGAATCTACCAAAAGAAGGGTGAGAGGACTAATATTTTGGCCTTCTATGTCACAAGACATTGAGACACCACTTTCTTCTTTTTCAGTGTGTAGTAGTACAAAGCCACATTATCAGAAGGAACCACTTCAGTTTAACCAGATTGTGGAACTACCTTGTTCAACAGTAGCCACTTATATCTTTGAGTGGAATGGTCAACATTATTTGGTGTTAGTAGACTCTAACTCCAGTTGGTTTGAGATTGACTTACTTCCTAACCTAGCATCCATTTCAGTTATTATTAAGATAAAGCATCATTTGGCTGTTCATGGTAGGCCACACAAACTTATTTCTGACAATGGCACACAGTTTGCAACCCAACTGTTCAAAAGATTTGCTGAAAAATGGGACTTTACTCATGTCACAGGAAGTCCAGAGTACTCCCAGTCAAATGACTTGGCAGAACATGCAGTTCAAAGTGCAAAACAGTTACTAGAGAAGTCAAAATGTGATAATAGTGATGTTTTCTTGAATCTGTTGAATCTCAAGAAATGTTCTTTGTGATAAACATCTTGGTTCGCCTGCTCAGAGACTTCTGTCGAGACAAACCAGAACCATATTACCAATCAGTAGTCAGTTGTTGGTTCCATGTATCAAGAACAACAGGTTAGTGAAAACCAATCTGTTGAAGACGTGTTTAACTCAGAAGTCCTACTATGTTAAGACCAGTAAACTGCTCAACCATTATGAGCGGGAGAAGTGGTAAGGATGCAAATGTCCAAAGGTTATGATCGGATTGGTGTCATGAAGAATATAGGCCCAAAGCCAATATTGTACATTGTTGAATCAGAAGGAGCAGTCTAAGTGGAACTGGAAGCATTTGAGACCAGTGTCCGAGCCTATGCCACAGAACATATCCTGTGAGAAAGAATCTTTATCTCAGAGTGCATTGCCTGGTGTTCCAATTCCAGAGGAAGTTCCAGAGGACATTCCTGTTCCTGTGGGTTTTTTTTTAAGTTGGGAGATGCTATGGCCTTAGATGCAATTTGGAGGTATTCGGCTGGTAGATTGTCGGCAGCGAGGGTGGTTGGTTTGAGTTTTGCTGAGAGTTTTTGAATGGTTGATGTTAGCACTGGTTTGAGTGAGAAGGGGGTAGAGTTTGTTTGTGATTTTGTGAATTGTGGGTAGATTGTGAGAGTTATATTTATGAGTTTCAGTATGGAAGAGGTAAAATAGTTGCTGAAATTGGAGGCTATGTCAAGGTCTGTGCCTTCGATGTTTGGTGGTGGTGTAGTGGCTTTGCCAGGATGGAGGATGTGTTTACTGTAGCCTATAATTTCTGTGGATTGTTACTGTGCTTCCTTTGTAAGGAAATACAGTGATTTTGTTTGTCAATCTTGATCTGCTGTTTTGCCTTATTTCTAAGTTCAGAAAAGGTTTGCCTAATTTCGGGTATTTTGTGTTGCTGCCAGGTTTTCCAAGCTTTATCCCTATCTTTTAGTAAGGTCTTTGTGGTTTTCTCTAGCCAGGGAGCAGGGTTACTGCGTACACTAATTGTTTTGGTTGGGGCTAATTGGTTTAGGATGTCTAGGAATGTGGAGTTAAAGTATTCTACTGCTTTATCCAAGGGGAGAGGATTTTGATGGGAGCCCAGTTACAGGATTTTAGGGTATATGAAAATTGATCTGAGTGGAAGTTTTTTTGGGAATGGGTTTATAGCAGGGAGGGTGGGTTGGTACATTTAAGTTTGTGCCAAAGGATAAAAGTTGGATTGTGGTCAATGAGAGAGTTGGGCAGTGTTCTGCACTGGTGGGCAGTGTTGGCATGGTTAGTGAGGATCCAGTCCAAGGTGGATTCTCTTTTGGTGATCATGTCTAGACATGTGGGTGTGTTAAAGAGTTGGGTGAAGTTATATAGGTTAATGTGGCTGGTGGGTGTTGGAGAGTGTATAGTGTTCCAGTCAATGTTGACATCACGCAGCACTATAGTTGTTTGGGGGAGGGAGTGGGAAGCCCAGTGGAGTGTTGACTAGAGGGTGTTAAGATTTTCCCCTAGTGGTATATAGATAGTAAGTTTAGTTGGTTCTGCTGGTTTTGGAGGAGTTTTGTGAATAAAGTTTCTGCATTTTTGAAATTTGGGGGTTCTTTTTGTAGGAACTGGACTTTAAGTTGGATTTGTAAAGATGGGTGATACCTCCACCTCTTTTGTGTGGTCGATTTACTCTTAGGATGCTATAGCCTGGTGGAGTTATAGAGTTGTCTTTAATACGGGACTTAAGCCATGTTTCTGTAATGATCATTATGTCTGGGTTATATATAGAAATAGCTGAATGCAACTGTTCTATTTTGTTCATGATACTGTGAATGTTTAGGTTCAGTATTAGTATGTCAGTGGGTTTGTGTTTAAATGGGAGGTGGGAGTTGAATGAGTCATTGGAGATAGATGTTGGGCTGGGGTTGGGGTGGATATCCCCTCTAAGTAATAATTGAGCTGCTATGTTGGTAATGGTTTTAAGACAGAATACTGTTAGGGAGTGGAATTTGAGGCTGGGTTGTTTTTTGGAGTGTGAGGTGTAATGAATTGGAGTGGCAAGTTGAAAGAGGAAAGAATTATGGGTAATTGCAGGTGTGTTAATATGCTTGGAGGGGTTATATGTGGCATGGGGTAAGGTGGGGGATTTAATGTAATGAAGCTCAGTCAGTGGTGAGAAGAGGTACTATTGGAGATTAAGTAGAGGTTGATGGATAAGGAGAGCAGTATTATGGGGGCAGTGTGATGGTGGGGGTGGGAGGTTTGGGACGTGATGTCAGTAAGGTCTTTGTGTTGTAGAGAAGAGTGCAGGGGAAGCAGTGTGTGTGCAGTGTCGGCTTAGAGGAGTAGTAGGATGTGTTTAGGATATTGATGGGTTGAGATGAGGGGGATGGTAGCCTAATGGTGCAGAGGTGTGGCAGCAGTTGAAGTGTTGTGTGTATGTGATGGGTGGTGGGTGTGGCAGATGAGTCAGGTGATGTTGAGTAAGGATAAATGTACGAGAAGTGGGGACGGGTGGGGAGCAGAGTGAGCCCTAGCATTAGTGAGGGCGAACGGAGCAGAGCTGCACCAGTCAGCAGAAAATACAAGTAGTAGAGCAGGTAAGTGACTACAGAAACAACCAGTATATTTGTCAGAAACTAAGTATGAAAAGTGAGGACTAAAAAGATAGAATGGCGTTTAGAGAATGGCGGTATAATCTTGCCAGAAACTTAAATGTCTATAAGGGGCAGGTCTAACATGTGTACTTTCAAAATACTGAACTGAGGTGGGAGAGGGGCAAATAGAGAGTAGACAGCTGGGAGGACTACAGTTAGAGTCCTTGGTTAAGTTGGGATAGCTAGTAGGGAATGGCTGGGGCTTACTACTAGGAATACACTTTCCCACTGCCAAACCTAGCAGTGTGCTAACAATAGGTATGAAAAAATTAACCTTTTTTATTTAGTGAACTGGGAGCTTGGAAGGTCACTTGCTCTTAGTGTTGCAAAAAGAGGTTGCCCATTGGTGCTTGGGATCCGATGTTTTTATTCTTAAAGCAGTTCTACACACTCTATGATTACAAAAATGGAGAAGTGTAAATATCAGGTAGCAATGAGTAAAAAACAAAAAAAGAGGCTAAGAGCTGTATGTTCAACCCAGACCAATTAAAATAAGCAAAGGACAGAGCTGTGGGCAGTCCACAAGTGCAATTATCGGACCTGTGAGGAATAATCAGGGAATACAATTTAAGAACTCTCCTGGAACAGTTAAAACAGTAATTTGCCATTCTGGCCACAAGATGGCGATATTGGGTGACTTTAACACAAATTAACTGCAGTGGCCAGACCAAGTAAAGGACAGTGCGCCACTTTTGTTAGATAAATATTGCTGTCCTTACCTGGTGAGTCCCTATGCGCTAACTTTGTCAGTTTTAACACAAGACAACAGTTACAATGCGCATATGTGGATGGTCTATAAGGTATTGTGATAAAGGCAGTACAAGCGTACTACTAATAAATCAGGGCAGTTACAGATAGGTAGTATGCAGTTGCATTAAGTGTGGGTATCTTTCATGGTGGTTGCTCATAAGAAAAGATCAGATGACATCAGAATATGTATTGACCCTCAAGATTTGAACAAAGCACTAAAAAGACCTCATCATCCAATGTGCACAGTTGAAGAAGTCACGGCCCTGATGCCAAATTCCACTATTTTTTCTGTCTTAGATGCAAAGAGTTTATTTTGGCAAATTCAGCTTGACAAAAAATCATCATTGCTCACTACATTCAGTACTCTGGCAAGTACAGATTTTTGAGAATGCATTTTGGGATAAATTCTGCAAGTGAAGTCTTTCCAGGAGTAATGGAGCATATTATATCTGGGTATCCTTGTGCCATTATAGTAGATGACATATAGTTGGAGGTCACGATAAAGCTGAACATGTCAAAAACCTTAGAACAGTTCTAAAAAGGGCACATCAAGTGAATCTTAATCTCAATCCACACAAATGCAATTTCACGCTACAAGAAGTTACTTATGTTGGTAATTTAATTATCAGTACAGGCCTACGACCAGACCTTTCTAAGCAAATGGCCATTCTCAAGATGCCAGTTCCAGACAATGTTTAAGCCCTGCAACATTTTTTTTGGCATGGTTAACTACCTAGGCAAGTTTATTCCAGACTTGAGCCAACTTTCAGCACCATTCAGAGAGCTGACACATAAAGATGTGTGCTGGTCTTGGTTAGAGAAACACAAGAGAACATTTGAAATCCTGGAACAGAAACTTGCTAGTCCACCAACTCTCAGATACTATGATGTTCACAAATCAGTTACACTTTCTTGTGATGCTTTGAAATTTGGTCTTAGTGCAGTCCTTGTACAAGAGGATCAACTTGTTGCCTATGCATCAAGAACTCTTACCCAAACTGACATACAGTATGTCCAGATTGAGAAAGTGCTTTTAGCAATTGTGTTTGCATGTTCAAAGTTCCATGCTTATGTTTATGGTAGACCTATCCAGATCAAAACAGAACACCAACCTCTATTCACTATCTTGAGAAAGCCTGTGCATTCAGTTCTAGCCTGACTGCAACGTGTCATGCTAAGATTGGAAAAGTATAATGTCAATCTTGTCTACAAAAAAAAAAAAAAAACGTCTTCATCTTGCTGATACTTTATCCAGATCACCCAGAAACACCACAGAACAGAATGAGAATGAGAACCTTGATTCTGAAGTCATGGAAGTGAGAACTTTTTCCTCCACACATCTTGATGACCTGAGAGATTGCACAACCACAGATCCAGTTTTACAGAGGCTCAGTCACTTTATGAATCAAGGATGGTGGTCAAAGCAATCTAGTGTTCCTCAAGAAGTGCAACCTCATTTTCCATACAGAGATGAGATTTTGTCCGACAATGGCATCATTATGAATGGTCCAAAGGTAATTGTTCCAAAACCCTTGCAACCAAAATATATTACTATCTTGCATTGTGGTCACCCAGGAACTGAATCTACCAAAAGAAGGGTGAGAGGACTAATATTTTGGCCTTCTATGTCACAAGACATTGAGATACCACTTTCTTCTTTTTCAGTGTGTAGTAGTACAAAGCCACATTAACAGAAGGAACCACTTCAGTTTAACCAGATTCTGGAACAACCTTGGTCAACAGCAGCCACTTATATCTTTGAGTGGAATGGTCAACATTATTTGGTGTTAGTAGACTCTTACTCCAGTTGGTTTGAGATTGAGTTACTTCCTAACCTAGCATCCATTTCAGTTATTATTAAGATAAAGCATCATTTGGCTGTTCATGGTAGGCCACACAAACTTATTTCTGACAATGGCACACAGTTTACAACCCAACTGTTCAAAAGATTTGCTGAAAAATGGGACTTTACTCATGTCACAGGAAGTCCAGAGTACTCCCAGTCAAATGACTTGGCAGAACATGCAGTTCAAAGTGCAAAACAGTTACTAGAGAAGTCAAAATGTGATAATAGTGATGTTTTCTTGAATCTGTTGAATCTCAGAAATGTTCTTTGTGATAAACATCTTGGTTCGCCTGCTCAGAGACTTCTGTCGAGACAAACCAGACCCATATTACCAATCAGTAGTCAGTTGTTGGTTCCATGTATCAAGAACAACAGGTTAGTGAAAACCAATCTGTTGAAGACGTGTTTAACTCAGAAGTCCTACTATGTTAAGACCAGTAAACCGCTCAACCATTATGAGCGGGAGAAGTGGTAAGGATGCAAATGTCCAAAGGTTATGATCGGATTGATGTCATGAAGAATATAGGCCCAAAGCTAATATTGTACATTGTTGAATCAGAAGGAGCAGTCTAAGTGGAATTGGAAGCATTTGAGACCAGTGTCCGAGCCTATGCCACAGAACATATCCTGTGAGAAAGAATCTTTATCTCAGAGTGCATTGCCTGGTGTTCCAATTCCAGAGGAAGTTCCAGAGGACATTCCTGTTCCTGTGATGAATCCAGAAGTTCCTGATACAAATTATGCACAGCAGACTGTTCCTGTTGCTAGATTTGGTCCCAACTGTTATGCTGAGAGATATGGTTGTATCTCTAAACCCTGTAGCAGATATGAAGCAACTTGGACATGAACATTGTGTTTTGTTTCCAGTGTATATAGTAATGCATGACTAACTCTGATATTGTTTTGTATAAAGGGCAATCTTTTTAAGAGGGGGCTGTAGATCAATATGTGTGCATATACCTTTAAGAAGCTATCCAAGGGCTTGCACAAGTGTATAAATACTGAACACATGCAAGCTAGACTGCCATTTTGTAGTTTACTGTTGAGATGTAAGGATGTATCTATGTATGTAAGGTTTAACTGTTATCTAGTTTCTTCATATTTTAGGATGCTGTTATCCATCCTGATGTTTTTCTATGTATTAAAGCATCTAAATGAAGCACTCCGCCTGCTTGTCTTCAACGTCAGAGAAGGACGTGTGACAGTAGCTTCCTACATTATGTTCTGATTTATATGAGTTTATCGTTTTTTTATGAATTGTCATCATGTGGTGCTTTCTTGGTCTCTGGCTTTTAAAGATATTTTTAATAAATATTGAGAAACTACCCCATATCCTATAAAAGCTACACTGAAAGGAGATGTTCCCTGGAATCTGTTGCATGTACTTTATATCCTTAAATAAGTGTTAGTTAGGGTAAAGCTATCAGTATACTCAAAGTGAAAAGCCTTTAAGAACTATAGGTAAGCACTAGGCTAGCTGCCCTTAGGTGAGACTCAAACACATATCTTATGTCTGTGAAGTAAACACTTTAACCATTATACCAACCCCCACGCCCATATGTCAACCCCAAACCCATTTATTAAGATTTCTAGCATTAAGCAAAGCTACAGCCATCTGTTTAGTTTTTTGTGTATTTATTTATATATTTTTCAAAATTGTAGAGGCCTAAAAAGATATTATAGAATAAAAAATGCCCTATACAGTGCTTGTAATCTGCCAGAAAAATATGAAGTCCACAAAGCAGCGCAGTCCTGCAAATTGTCTGTCTTTCTATAGGCTGACTGGAGTGAATCCAATGAATTACCTGTGAGCAGTATCATGCTGCTATACATTGACTATATGACAGAATTTTAGGCTCTATCCAGGTTTGTACAAGGTTAAAAATAAGTTCTGACAACTGATAAAATAATAGAAGTAAGGTAGGATCTACATGAAGAAGAGAATATGTGAAGTAACTGAATGAGTGTACCATTTGGCAAACAGGGGAGAGAGAGATCTTAGTATGCATGATAAACAGAATGACTTCGATTTTGGACATACTACGGTACTTCAAGCAGGTGAGGGTGGTACTGATTTAATTGACATCCCAATGGGGTTGTCAGTTAAGTGTTTGGCAAATTTGCTTAATTGTTATTCTATTTCTGTACATTTTCAACATTAAAAAGTTTAAAAAGGTTTAGATATAAAAAATGAAATCTAATAAGCATTACTGTCTTAATGTTAATGAAAAATAGTCATACACAGACAGCAGGGAGACTGTTGCCCTCCTGTACCCCTGCTTTATGCAGTTTTAAGTGCCTTTCAGGCCTTTGGGTGGAATATGGGGTGGTGAAAGCCCCCAATGGACATTATGCATTTTTTTAATCTCATCTTCTTAAGAACAACTTGATTAATGACATTCATTTCTTAGAAATTTAAGAGGTCTGACATTATAAGTTTGATCCATGTCACATCAAGGGTGGGTCCTAATATCAACAATTGCCATTTTGATAAGGTCACTTCAAAGATTTGTTTGTATATAATAAAGCTGCTTGAACTGAACCCACAGCTGTTCTTCTGTTTATCCTGACTGGACAAGTGACATGGTGTCAAAAACAGGATTGAGAGTACAACTTCTTCAAGCCATGAGGTAGAGAGTTGACGTTGAAGGTATATTGAGCATGTTAGGTGATACAGTGCTCAAACTATTAAAAAAAGGCCAAAAAGGCCAAATTAACATCAGGTCACCAAAACTCACACAAATTATTTATTTTGCAAATAAAATGATACAAAACATTCGTAAAGCACAAATGCATTATTAATCAAACGAGTAGCACAAAACATATTATTAATCAAACAAAAGGCACAAAACATATTCTATATTAAACAAAGTTTTGGAAACCATGGTATTTGATACAATTATCAAAAATACTTATATAGGGTTCAGAGTTACCTCTGATTTGCATAATGAGCATATTTAAAGTAAAACAAGAACAAGAAAAGTATACTGAGCATGATAAGAGGTCAAATGGGCATAACGAGTACAATAAAAGGGCAAAATAAGTTCAGAAAAGCAAGGCAACTGCATATTTTTTAGTAAACGACCATGTTTTGGCATGAGCTACTATTTTGCATTGACCAAAGCCATTCAAAGCATAACTAGAGTTGTTCAAAGCATCTCAGAGTGTGCAAAGTGTTTGCAGTGGTGCTTTATTACAGTGCAATTATTTCAAAGAGTTTACTGTGTGCAAAGTACAGTTATTTTGCAAAGTGCAAAGTATAACCATTTCAAAAGGTTTCTTGTGCTGTGTACATTTATTCACAGAGTGCTGCCATTTCACAGTGTTTCTTACATTGTACAGAATTACTTTGCAAAGTACAGCCATTTTGAAAAGTTTCTTGTGTGTATACAGTTCATTTACAAAGTGCAGTCATTTCAAAGTGCTTCTTACAGTAAGTTTCTGATGCTGCATACTGTTCTTTTGTAAAGTACAGTCATTTAAAAGTGTTTCTTACACTGTTAAAGGGTGGTTTCACAAAGTATAGTGATTTTAAAGTGTTCTTGTGCTATGGAGACATTTTGCAAAGTGCAGTTGTTTCAAAGAGTCTGTTGTGCTACTGTGGCATAGCTACACGTTCTGGCATAAATTTCTGGCATATCTATATATATATATATATATATATATATATATATATATATATATATATATATATAGTTTACTATCAAAAGAACGAAAATCACATCCACGAATGGTGATTTTCATGACGATTATCCTCGACTCATACATATTAAGTTGGTTGTATGGTCGACGCAACAAGATCGACAACTTTCTGTCAATCCAGAAGAGTAGGAAACAGCTCTAATACTGAATAGACTCACCGTCACAAGATCAAAGGAAATAATATAGCAACAAACGGTGGTCTAACCACGATCCCAAAACTGAAAGTTCAAATAAGCCACTTGCAAAATCTCCGTGATAAAAGGTAAAAAGGTTTATTCCATGGACGAACAAGTATAAGCGCTTTCGCGTAGGATAACCTACGCTTCTTCAGATACAAAATAACTGTTCATATATAATATGTAGCAAATGTATTTAAGTATACTTTTTAAAAAAAATGTGTATACTTAAATACATTTACTACATATTATATATGAGTTTTTAGTTAGTTATTTACATTTCATTTGATCATGTTTATTTATAAAAAATATATAAAAAAGCACAGTATGATATTGCATTATGTTATATTATATTATTTTATTTATTTTATGTATTATTCTACAGTTATTAGGAATAGGATGAATTATATGAAAGTTCATGAGAAAATCTTGTTATGTAGAGCAGTTATGGTTGCTATTATTACATACATATTCTTGTACCTGCACTATGACTTTAACTAGTATTTTAATCAGTGTAATCAACTAATGGATGAACTAATTGTAATTTAAATTGACTATAAATTAAACAGTTGCATGTGATTTTATTGGTCTGAAGACATTTCTGGATGGGAAATGAAAGCGCTAAAAGTATTGTTTTATTGTGTTTTAATAAATCGGAATTGACAACAAATTATATGTGGGACTGCCTTTATTGGGATCCTGTGCTCGGAGATTTTTATATGCCACGGTGGTGCAGTGGTAGTGTTGTTGCCTCACAGCAAGAGGTTCTCCCATTCGATTCTCAGCTGGAGTGCGGGGAGTGCCTTCTGTGTGGAGTCTGCATGTCCTCCCTGTGGTTGGTTGGGCATTTGAAAGACATGTGTAAATGGGCATGTCTTCGTTGAAGGTTGAACATCGAACTGGCACCTCGGCATTTGTCAAAAATCTACTGCCAATCATTAGCGGACCGGAGTTCCGCTGTGGTGGCCCCTAACCGGGAAAAGCCGAAAGACAACAACAACATTGGGTTTTTTTTGTCTCCATGGTCCATTGATTTGGTGTTATTGTTTTTTTTCTCTGATGGAGTTGCAGGATACTTGAGAGGCCTCACAAACTATCAGAAATGATAGATCTCTTATCGGTGAACTTACTCATTTAATCCAGGCTTTTTCACAGCCAGATATGGTCACACCGCATTTGGAATCATCTATTCCATGTGCACAACCGACTTCTAGCAACCAGGGTAGGACTTACATTCATTCAGGAGCGAGACCTAAATGGAATGATGGAACACCATTGCAGGTTTCCACAGTGACTAATGTTGAATACCCTGGGCTTCATACAAACGAGCAAGCTAATACACAGTCCAACACGCACTCTGCTACATCTTTGGACAACTACACGGACATTAATTTTAATGAATGGTTAAATAGAAGCTTCGGTCACATGGAGCTAAAAGAACGTGGTAATAAACAAGACACTTCATATTTGGAAAAGTCTAAGCTTTTAAAAGTTTATATGTTAAAATTTAAAAACTTGAACCTTGATAATTGTTTTTTAACTGAATGTATTAAGAGGAAACATGTGCCTAAGGGTCTTAGACTTAACAAGTTTCCAAACAACATTATATCAGGTTCAGCATATTTTAATGAAATCGTGGATGTTTTAAATGATTGTGGTATAGCTCTTATGAGAGCTATGGTTAACAATAACAACACTTTAATTGATGAGTTAAAGGATAATATTGACAGAATCAACAATGAAATTTGTGAAGATTTAGTGTTTATTGTGCAAGAGTACAAGCATGATTATTTTAGGGTTTTAAATGATGTTGACAATAATATGGCTAAAAACTATAAGAGAAAGCTGGACAAGTTAGATAGGGATGATAGGGTCTATGAGAAACAACAGGCATATAGTGTGGGCTGTAAAAAAGAGCACTTTAACAACTATTTTAAAAGGAGAGAGTTCAAGCAGGTAGGTCATTCTAATTCAAATGTAAGGCCCCACCATTGGGGACAAGGGGGAAACGAAACACAATTGGAAGGGAATGTTCATCGGTATAAACACACTTATAATGAAGGGAATAGTGAGCATGATGTCCCCTTAGAACAGGAGAGGCTCAGGAGGCTCGAAAGGATCTGGAATTTGCCAGAACACCCAACATACGCACAAGGCTTTATGCCGAAACACCCTCAGAGACACCAGGGGAACAGACAGTACTGATTAGAAATGACATAACACTACTTAGTTCCATTAGTAATGAAAACTTGGAAGTTGAAAACAATAGTATGGATATTGAACAGTATGGGGAACACCATTTTGGTATTAATACACATCACTGTGTTTCCAACCAAGTGAATGGTAATATTTTTTTTATTTACAATTACACTGATATTAACATCGAAGATAGACATTTTTCTTTATTTAAAAAAGGTTTCACTTTTGTACCAGCTAAACATGTTGATTTAGCTGGTATTATCCTTGATGTAAAACTATTCACTAGGAAATTAAATTTGGAGGTTTTGGCTTCCAATAGTGACTCACAAGACCACTGGTCCATTAGATCATGAGGCGACTTGGTGAGGAGAAGTACATACAGCGCCCTCTACATAATGACATTAGTAATTTCGAGAGGGTGTTAATAAAGGAACTAAAATCCATTTACTATAAAAATAAAAATAGACACCCTTACACCAACTTGAATATAGAGGAAAGGGCGACCTTGGAAGAAATTACACACTATCATTCCAATATAAGGGTTATGAAGCCCGACAAAGGTGGTGGGGTTGTTTTAATGGAAAATTGGTCTTATATTGCTAAAATGATGGACATCTTAGGCACAGAGGGACGTTATACCATTATATCTAGGAATGAACTCAATATAGCATATAAAAAGATAGACCTTATTATTGAGGACAATTTGCTTCAGGGGTTAATTGATGACAAACTGTACAGATATTTTAAAGTTGAAAAAACAGTTCTTTCCACCATATTTGGCATCCCCAAGGTGCACAAAGACAATCAAAACCCACCATTAAGACCTATTGTGGCATCAGGTGGTTCTAAAACCCAACCATTAGCTGTCTATGTAGACACAAAATTGAAACCTTTTCATAAATTATATCCACACATTTTGTTTGATTCCTGGGACCTTTTAAAGAAAATAAATGAATTAAATTTAGAACCTCAGTACTCATTCCTCACTATAGATATTAAGGATTTGTTTTCTGTTATACCACACAGCACAGGGTTAGAGTGGTCTGAATACATGTTAACAGAATTCAAATTTCTTAAACATGAATTTAGGTTAGTGTTGCAAAATATGGAGCTGGTCCTTTAAAACAATTACATTTATTTTCAGGGAGATATTTTTCACCAGTTAGATGGCATGGCTATGGGGGCAGCTTGTGTCCCCATTTATGCCAATATAGTCATGCTATATTGGGAATTACACTATGTATTTACCTCCCCATTTATGGATAACTTTGTTAAATACTTTTGTTTTTTGGACAATATTTTTATAGTTTGGAAGGGTACTGAGGATGATATACCCAAAGTTATGGAATCTTTTAATAGCTCTATTGAATTCCTTAGGTTTACCCATGAATTCAACACAGATGAGATACACTATCTTGATGTATGTATAGTAAAAGATACTTTGAATAAAAAATATGTGTCAAGACTTTTTAGGAAGTCCTGTTTTTCCAACTCCTATTTACATTATAGCAGTAATCATCCCCCCTTACAGAAGAAGAATATTATTAAAGGACAAATGGTTATGGTAGCCAGGATAACTTCAAACTATGTAGATTTTATAAATGAATTGGAATATGTACACCAACTATTCTTGGAAAGAGGCTTCCCTGACACACATATAAACTCCATGAAGGAAGAAGTGATAAAGGGATGCAATACAAGGTTTATACCCCTATTAAGTACTGAACACAACAATGTGAACCAAGGTTCAAAATCAGGTGACATTGTGGTAAACAGTGGGATTCATCCAGCAGACAAAACTACTCTTTTTTTTTTGTTTTGACATACAACACAGTTACTACTATAATGAGAAAGGCTATTAACAAAACATGGGATATGTTCAGGAGTATGCCTAATAGAGTAGAACTATATGTACAGTTTTAGAAGGGGTTTCAATCTCAAAGATATTTTTGAGAAGTCTAGAAATGAGAATGGTGACCAGATGAACAAAAAGGGAACCTTCCGTTGATTAGTAAATGAAATCTGATGAAGCATGCAGCGTTTGGCACGTGAAAGTGCTTATTCTTGTCTACAATAAAACCTTGGAATTTTATGTGCATCGTAGTGGTGTTCTTGTCCTGTATTTTCGTCATTGAACCTTCCGTTGTGGGAGATGCTCACAATGTACATTTGTTGCACACAAGGGGGACCTATTTTTACCTACCATCCCATTTACGTTTAAGGGTAAGGGACATCACACTTGTTATACCAAGGGGATTGTTTATTTAGCATACTGTACATCCTGTTGGGCATATTATGTTGAAAAAAACAGAAAGACATCTCCATCAGAGAATATATGAACATATGTACGATGTTAATAGAAGAATGGAAACTAATGCACTTTATAGACACACTATGTTTTGTATAAATGCTGATTTTAAATTTTGGATTTTGGAAATGGTCCCAGAGGACAGTAGAGGGGGCGATTGGGAGAATAAATTGTGTTATAGGGAACTAATTTGGCAGTTATGGCTGGATGCAACTACCTACCTTGGGATGAATGACCACACTTCCCTATTACCAGCCTTAAAACTCAGAGCAAACAAAATAAAATAGAATAGAATAATATAGAATAAAATAATGAAATAAAACAACGTTTTTACAAAGGTATATAGATACACACATTTTTTTTAAAAAGTATACTTAAATACATTTACTATATATTATATATGAGTTTTTAGTTAGTTATTTACATTTCATTTGATCATGTTTATTTATTTATAAAAAATATATAAAAAAGCACAGTGTGATATTGCATTATGTTATATTATATTATTTTATTTATTTTATGTATTATTCTACAGTTATTAGGACTAGGATGAATTATATGGAAGTTCCTGAGAAAATCTTGTTATGTAGAGCAGTTATGGTTGCTATTATTACATACATATTCTTGGACCTGCACTATGACTTTAACTAGTATTTTAATCAGTGTAATTAACTAATGGACAAACTAATTGTAATTTAAATTGACTATAAATTTAACAGTTGCATGTGATTTTATTGTTCTGAAGTAGTTTCCGGACAGGAAATGAAAGTGCTACACCTATTGTTTTATTGTGTTTTAATAAATCGGAATTGACAACGAATTATACAGGGGACTGCCTTTATTGGGATCCTGTGCTCAGAGATTTTTAAACTTATCGTTTTTTTCTTGTCTCATTGGTCCATTGGTTTTGTGTTAACAGTACCCAGTTTACCAGTCAATTATTTCAGACAATTTGCAAGAGTGTGACTTTATCCAGATTACAAGCAGTCTGGAATACCCACAGTCAAACGGTCTGGCTGAACATGCAGTACAGAGTGCAAAGCAATCACTAGAGAGGTCAAATTGTGACAATATCGATATCTTCTTGAATTTACTTAATTTCAGAAATAAATCCCATGACAACCTACTTGGCTTGCCTGCTCAGAGATTTCAAGTCTAGGCAAACCAGTTCAACCTTGCCTATCAGTTCTAGTTTGTTGGTGCCTAATGCTAAAAACAACAGAGCAATTAAAGTCCAATTATTTAAGAAGTGTTCCTTTCAGAAGTCCAGTTATGATAAAATGAGCAGATTTCTTTGTCCATTGAAAGAATGAGAGACATTGAGGATGCAAACGGCAAAAGGCTTTGATCAAATTGGACAAATGGGAGGTATATGTGCCGAACCAGGGTCCTACTTAGTGGAATCTGGGGGTATAGAATACAGGAGAAATGTTCTTGTTGAAGAACATGTCATAGCACCTATTCCCATTCCTTATGATGCTGCAGATGTCCCTAAAGTTGAACATTCCTAAAAGACAGTCCCCATTGCTAGAGAAAAATCTAGTTTTTATGCTACACAGTCAGGTTGTATTTCTAGACCTAGTGTAAAATACACAGCAACCTGGACATGATTGTTTTATTTGTGTTTAGTTTTGTATGATTGCATGTCAAATAATTAGTTCTGTATAATTGCATGTTAAAAGATCATTTCTGTACAACTGCATGTCAATGAATGCTATCATTTTAGTGTATGACCTATTTCTTAAAGAGGGAGGATGTAGAACAGAGCGTGTGTTGTAACTTTAAGAAGCATTTCCAAGTGTAGGCACGTGCATATAAATTGTGAGCATGTGCAGGCAGCAGTGCCATTTTGAGAGAACAGCCAGAGTGTTAACATATATGAGTGCAGTAGACAGTCTGTTTATAAGTTTATTT
Source organism: Protopterus annectens (assembly GCF_019279795.1). NCBI lineage: Eukaryota > Metazoa > Chordata > Ceratodontiformes > Protopteridae > Protopterus > Protopterus annectens. The sequence goes on from NC_056726.1 coordinate 1,800,749,455, forward strand.
AAGTTTAAGTTACTAAGTCTTAATCCTGATAAAGCTGCTTGAACTGAACCCACAACTGTTCGATTGCTTTATCCTGTCCGGACAAGCAACAGTTAGGAAGATAGTTTTGATACCAGACACTGGTATTTGCATGGAGTACATACTTGTCAAGCTCTTATGAAATAGCATGGGAGAGCATGTCAAAATTCGTATTCAAGTTAATCAGTAAAACGTATGTTATAGTTCAATATTCCGCAATCCTTTAGGTATGAAGTAGTATAATACAGTGATAATGGTTCAGTCCTTGTGTAATCCACCTTGTTTCATATCAAGACCACACATAGAGACATGTACTGTAAGCTGTGTTAAAACTCAGTTTCTAACAACTTTTACAGAAACAAAAATACTGATAGGTATTTAACAATACTAATAGAAGCCACAGTTTTGGAAAGTGTTATTACAGTGTATGAATGAGAGTTTTTATCTTATGAGTAAGAACTTAAAAAGAAATTGCAATGACAGAAACATGAATCTGCTGCATGATCATGCAACGTCTATGATAAAGACTATTACAGCATGGCTTTCCATTGTGTGGTACTTAGCTGAGCAGCATTACTGCATATTTTACTGACCAAGTTTGATACACAAAACACAGAAATAAGTTTAAAAGGCAGACATGTTTGAGGGTAAGGATAATGGAAAATGCTGGGACGAGAAGGAAGGTTTGAGTAAAGAAATGTGAACCATGTCAGTGCAGCAACAGGTGGTATACATCCCTTCGGAGCTGGAAGACCATTAGGCTCTAGATTCTATTCCCACTCCAACTGATTAGATTGCTGACACTACAATGCAGCTCCTATGTGAGTTGTTCTTCAAATGAGATGTTAAACAGAGGTACCATCTGCTCATGTTGGTGGTAGCTCTGGTAGGTGTATTGAAAAGATCAGGGGTCCTTTATTTTAAACATTATGTACAATGTTATCTGCAATATTATGTACCATATTATCTATAAAATTACATATTTACAATTTATACAGTGTACAATTCTCCACTTCTTTTCTGTATTATTGTACAGTTATAGTTATCTTACTTAACTTCATTATTTCAACTTCTGTCATCATTGTCCTTATTAGACCCATATTCCTTTTTTCCACAACCACCATCTGAATTTTCTTAAAATCACTACTAATCTTCATTTACCATAAAATATAATTTCATTTATCTTTCTTTGCAAATGATCCACACAACATAAAATAATCTTTTATCTATTTTACTATGATATTCTATTGGTATATGCCTATAATATCCATATAATCATATCCATATTTATATAATTTACTGGTTTTCTACTTTCAAAACACTTTTCTTTACATAGTTTTCCCCAAATTGTGTAACCCTTATATATTTTAAGAAAACATGTTCTGTAATTTCCTCTTTGCCTCAATATATACACACTATTTCACTTATTTTTATATGGCATATTTTCTTTTACTGGCAATTTATCTATCACTAATCTCCATAATTCTGAGAGACTTGCTTGGCTACAAACATCTGCATTAGAAGCTGAAGTTAAGTGAAACTTGCAGTAGTGTATTTTAGTCTTCTGTTAAGTACAAACTTGCAGTTTTAAAAGTACTGTATTTTGATTTTTTCTGTTTCCTAATTGTGTGTTTCATTGAACAGTGTGCTATCTGTCTCTCTGCAGTTAGTTCCCCATCCATCTTCCCTGTTCTTGTGTTGGTGTTAGTGTTGGTGGCTCTGGAACTGCCCACCCCTCCTGTAAGTCTGTATTTGAACACTCCTCCTGAGTCCATCTCATTTGCTGACTTAACCGAGTACAGTGAGATCATATTCTGAGTCTAGTGTTCACTCTATTTAATACAGAGAGAAGATTTGAGAAGGCCAACCCACTTAGGTTCTACCTTCCTCTCTCCTTGCACTAAAAAAAAAATTGCACTTTATTCATCTGCTTTTACTGTATCTGTGTTTCCTCCTACTTTATTTTGCTTTTCTTAAAAGTACTCAATTTTATTTATTCTGCTGCATTTATTACTGCTCGGTAGTAGTCTGATTAAATTGTAACTGTTATTCTGTCTTTTGGTTTAAGTATTTGGGCTTCATACAGGCTGTTTTACATTAAGAAGGTTTGTGGTCTGTACTGTTGTGGCAGGACAGGTAGCTTACATCCTTCTAAGCTGGGAATTGCTGATTGAAGGCCCAGTGTCTGCTATTCTAAAAGTGCATTAGTTCTGGCTTAAGCACTTGGGCTTCAGGCCAGTTATTCTACATTAAGACGGTTTGTGGTCTCCACTCTTGTGGGAGGAGAGGCTGGATTCTGCCCTTCTGAGCTGGGAATTTCTGGTCACAGGCTTATTGTGCCTGCTTATTGAACTGTTTCTTTCTGAAATTGGTGTGCCTTGTTGCTGTAGCATAGACCATATTCAGGCCTGCTGAATCTAGCTTTGTTTGTATAACTTGAGCACTGATCCAGGCCATCTTTTTTTGGAGAAGGTTCCCCTGCACCCTAGTAGCAGGAGTGTGCAGTTAGAACTTGTCTGATTGAAGACTACTGGAACAGGGCTTAATTTTGAGCTTTTTTTCTGGTTTATTGGGTAACTTGTTTAAATCAGTGTGTTCGTTTTCTATTGTTTTATATATATATATATATATATATATATATATATATATATATATATATAAAATAAAAAAATGCACTTTATTCATCTGCTTTTACTGTATTTGTGTTTCTTCCTACTTTATTACTAGGGGCATTGATTACAACTCTGATCTGCGATATATAACAATAAGTATCCTTTAGTATTTTTTTATTGTATCTGCTTTATTTTCTGAAAAAAACAAAAAAAAAAAACACTTGTTTCCCACCTTTGTAAGCTAGTATAGTCCAGTTTTCAGGTTAGTGCTGAATTCAGGGCTGTGTTACAAATCTCTGTGTTTGCCCATACCTTACTTGGCTAGAAGGAAGTTTCTCTGTTCATCTGTGAGAGAGGGGAGCTTTGAGCAGCCTATCTGTCCCTGGAGGAGTGGTTTAGCCCAGGAATTAGTAGTTTATTGGCCATTTTGGGATAATTTCTATCTTTTTCATTTTCCTGCTATAAATACCACATTTGCCCAGTTTTGCACACCAGGCATTGCCGGTTAGCTAGGGTAAAACTATTCCCAGCTCCACAAAGTCTCCTCTTCTGTTTTTCCCTTGGAACTAGACAAACTTTCAACTTAAGTACTCAAGCCATTAATTTCTCAGCCCAGCACTTGCTCAAAACTTATAGCAAGCACTTATAAACCCTAGCACTAGACCCTCCTGTACTATACAGAAGGACAAGGCTTTCTATTCAACTTTACCAGCCATACAGTAAAACAGTTCACTGTACCTATCCAGGCATGTCCAAAGGGCAGTTTCAGGTGTATTCTCCAGTCCGACTGATGAATCTTGGCATTTTGTGGCAATGTTACAACTGCCTCATGTACACAGGCAATCCTCTCCTCCTAACACCAAACACTAATACAAGCGAGAGATGCAATTATACAGCCAAACTAGAGGCTAAGCTCTGTCAACCAAAGACTGGATCAGACAGTCAAGAGGAGAATGGAAATACTTGCATCAAACCCCCAGTCTCACATAGACCCATTAAACCAACACCGGCAAAAAGCACACATAAATACATGAAAACATACTCAGAGACTCTAAATAAAAATCTGCAAAACTAACAGAGACCTCCAAAGCAAACATCAACACAACCCCAACACAAACCATGAAACACATACTTCACAAAACCAGTGTGCCATGCAATCACAGCCCTTAAGGCAAAAATAACATACCCAACATACTAGTAATAGGTGACTCTATAGTCAGGCACACTGATGTCCCACTCACTAGGCTGAATAAGGAGAAGGTTACTGTTAGCTGCCTGTTGGGTGCCAGGATCTGCCACATAACACAAGCACTCAGGTCACTCCAGAACAAGTACAAATATGACTCTGTCATTGTCCATGTTGGTGTGAATGACTTGAACCATACCTTCCTGGACTACATGAAAAAGAGACATGGAAGAGCTCTCTGATCATGTAGCCCAGGCCAGTATGACCCTGACCTTGAGTAGCATCCTGCTCTCACCAAGAATGATACCACTGTATAAAGAAAAAAATCTTGATTTCAACAATTGGCTAAGTTTCTGGTGTCATTCAAAGGGGAGCCAGTGTCTGTCCACCTGGGATGACATGCTCGACAAGCCACGCTGCTTCACTAGAGATGGCTTGCACCTGTCATCCTTAGGCTTTTGAATACTGGCCAAGGCTCCTTTTTTAGGCAAGGCTCAAAAGACAAACCCACCATCGTAAATAGCACAAGTAACAAAAAATTGTGGGTAATGCTACTCAATGCCAGAAGTCTGAACCTCAAAATGCACACACTCAAGGCACTCCTGAGTAGGGAGAAAATTGATATATGTGCATTAACAGAAACCTGGTTTAAGACACCAGAGAGCACCCCAGCACTACCAGGCTACAACTCATACCATACATTTCGGCCACAGAACCCAAACCGAAATATAAAAGGTGGGGGCGTATCCATATTAATCAAGGATATCCACACCTCCAGGTAAGTGGCACAGCATGATGCTTCAGAGATTATCCACATGCAACTAACAATGGGCAAAACTGCAGTTCAAATTGTAGCTTGCTACAGATCGACCACCATGTCCCAGGACCCCCATTCCACATTTCTAGAAAAACTGGGAAACATAAAGGTCCTACCAAACACCCTAATACAGGGTGATTTCAATCACCCAAACATTAACTGGGAGAACTACTCAAGTACTAACTCTCTTGCCCAACATTTCCTAGAACTTATAAACTCAAATGCCCTGGTTCAACTGGTCAACACTCCCACCAGAGATGACAACATATTGGACCTGGTCATCACCAACATGGGAAACCAGTGTTCCACACTGAAGGTCAACCCCTTGCTGGTTAGATCTGACCATAAACAAATCACTTTGGATATCCACATTCCGCCCCAACCCCTGGACAAGGAAACTATTGTGAAAAACTTTTCAAAAGCAAACTTCACGTTACTTAAGACTGAGGTGGAAAGTTTCAAAGCCCCCATGCTGAAGGATAACGTTGTCCAAGCTGCAAAATACTTTACTAATGCATTCTACGGGCACCTACAAGAATGCATGGATCATGCCATCCCAAGCAAAACCAAGACTCACTCCTCCAAGAAAAGGAAACCAGTCTAGTGGACTCCTGCCATAAACAAGCTATACAATATAAGGCGAAAATTAGTACAGAAAAGAGTAAAATTCCAAGAAGGGAAGACATCCCTGATCAGTATCAGCAAGAAACTATGATCCCTCATAAAATCATCCAAGGCGAGCTTTGAAAGAAAAATTGCCAAGAACTCTAAAAGATAACCACAAGGCATTCTTTAGCTATATCAAGAATCTAAGTGGCAATGCTCAGATCTGCTTGGAGTTAGTGCAGAATGGCACAAAATACACTGAACCGACAGATATCGCCAACATCCTGGCAGACAGGTTCAGTGCAAACTTCAACCCCCTCTCACCCCCAAAAGGGCCCATAACCATACCAGAAGAATGCAGATTCCCTGAAATCACAGACATTCAGGTTAAAACAGCCCTCTCCAAAGCCAAAAACACAGCATCAATGGGACCGGATGGTGTCCCAGGCTGCATCCTACATGAGCTCAAATACGAACTAACCCCTCACCTAAACACACTGTTCAAACTCAGCCTCTCCACAGGCTACATACCCATAGAATGGGCACAGCAATGGTTATTCCACTCCACAAAGGTGGAGCCACAACAGACCCCGGAAACAATCGCCCTATAAGTCTGATTAGCTTGGCCTGCAAGGTTATGGAGCACATCATCATGGAACTCATTAACAGAGACATTGGGAACACCCAAACACTGAAATCTCCCCAGTTCGGCTTTGTTAAGGGCAGATCATGCCTCCTATACCTGGTGGATGTCTTTAAGACAGTTACCAAGGGTATAGATGAGGGAAAGGTGATACACACAGCCTACCTAGACCTTGCTAAGGCCTTCAACACCATTCCCCATTCTGGTATTATATACAAGCTCACCACCCTGAACATAAACTCCTACATCACAAGATGGGTTGCCAACTGGCTCATGGACAGAACCCACATGGTGAGAGTTGTGGGAGCTAGGTCCGACTCTAAACCGGTTACAAGTAGTGTTCACCAGAGCTCAGTCCTAGGACCCCTCCTGTTCGGTATATACTTCTCAGTGGTACAGGAAAGCACAGGAGGGCTATGGCTGACCAAGTTCGCAGATGACTGCAAACTAGGGGCCATAACTGACTCTCCAGCTGACACAGACATACTCCAAAAGGGCTTCACTGAGACGAATACCTGGTGTCAAAATCATGGCCTCAAGCTAAATGCTAAAAAGTGCATAGTCATCCCCTTTGGAAAAAACAAAGTACCCACAAACTACCACATAGGTGGTAGTCCCCTAAATACAGAAGACATAGTAAGGGATCTGGGGACCCAAGTAGATAGTAATCTCAGCTTTGATAATCACATTGCCAAAGTGGTTAGAAATTCCTTCTACATGGCCCACCTAATCACAATAGGGTTCACATCCATATCAAAAGAGGTCACTGTGCCCCTCTCCTCATCACTCATCAGTCCCATCATAGAGTACAATGCCCCATTTGGGATGTACCTTTCAAGACACCTGCAACAGCTGGAAAGACCACAGAAGTACCTCACCAAGATGATCACTGGCCTCAAACAGATGCCCTATGCAGCTTGACTGAAGAACCTCCAGCTGTACTCGGTTGCATACCACCTACTCAGAGGTGATCTCTGCCTGACATACAAGCTCTTGTCCAACTCAGAATTGATGGACATGCTCCACCTAAAGAAAACCTTATCCCCTTGAGCCACATTCTCTAGGGATCTAAACCTCACCACAACAATAAATAGGACGTGCTGGAGGGATAGATTCCTGTCCCAAAGACTTCCCATGCTCTGGAACACAATTCCAATCTACATTAGGCAGAGCTCCTCACTAACACTCTTCAGAAGAAACCTTGACGAGTGGATGGGAAACAGAAAGTTTACCCCGGGGATCTCTTCAGTGGCTCTGCTGGACAGAGGCACAGGGAACTAATCTAAGGGGGTGGCAAAAGCCAATACATTCTGGCTAGGCTTATAAATGCCTTCAGGCAGATAGCCTAGTAGCTACCTATGAACCTATAAAAAAGTAACACTCCACTTCCTTATTACACCATACTTTTTGTACATTTATATCTTTAACTTTTCATTTATTAAATCAACCCAAGGATTAGCATAATAATGTTGTATTGTGATATTTTCATACCACACTTTCTTCTCATTTTCAGTTTCTTCAATTATTCTTTTCGATAAAAGTGTTTTTCTTAATATCTCATTTCATCATTTAGACATCCTTTTCTTCTTCTTTTGAATTTTTAATATATCGCAGTACCACTCATATTTATATTTCAATAGATTTTTTCCAAATGCCTTTAATGAATTATCACTTCTGACATAGGCAAATTAATTTGCATTCATATAAAAGTAATCAAACTATATTAAGATAATAAACATTATACTTCACATATATTACTATATATCATATAACTTAAGCAATATTACATAAATTATTCAATTATTTCCTTTTTTTAAACAAGACACATCTTTATTAAACCATCACTTGCTACATAGGCAATCATACATTTTACATCACAAATCATACTGACAGACTCCCAGTTGCAAACATTGTACATCACTTAAAATCTATGCAGTCTTTTTCAGTCAAACATTACATAACTCATTTAAGCCCTGACACCTTTTAAACCTCATTCCTCCCTTATATGTATTGTTCCCACAGTTTCCACTTGTCTCATGTAGTTTGCTCCTGCCCTTTTCTAAAGATCTGAATTTCAGTTGTTTTATCTCTGTTACTATATTCACTACTTTCAGTATAGTTGGTTTAGAGTTTGATTTCCATTTTCAAGTAATGTCTTTTTTGGCAGCCACCATTATTAGACACAGAAGGCCTTACCATGTATAGGCAATTCTGATTTTGTATCATAGCTCAGAAAAATAATTTCCGTCGTCAGACCAATATGTCCACCCAACATCTCCAACAGTGCATCCCACAGGGAATCTCTAAAGTCTGACAACTCACTGCATTCCCAGAAAATATGTACCCAGTTATCTCTTTCTTCCCCTTCACACCTCCAATATTTGCTGTCTGCCTGAGGAAAAATTCTCTGGAGTCTACCTGGGGTATAAAATATCTATGTAAACATTCTCAGGCAAAAATTCTAAAACTTCTAGATGTCGTTGCATATTTGAGAGACATGCATATACCCTCCATTTGTTTCTTTGTGAATTGCTTACCTAATCTCCCTTTCCAATCCTTTCTAACCTCCTCTGATTGATTCTTATAGTTATCATGCAATATTTATATACTCTACTAATTATTCTTTTTTTAATGGCAGCTTCTGTTCTAGATTCTATTAAAAACTTGACCAATGCTGGTATTTACAACCCATCTATTACTTTCTCTTTGCTATACTCTGATATCAATCTCTGATAGGGAAGGCAATCTCTAACCTGCAGTCCAAATAAATTCTTGGCATCTTCCCTTTCTATTATTCTCCCTCTCTAGTTATTTGCTCCCAATACCTTGGTTACTATTAGCTTCTTATTTTTATTAATTATCCAAAGCAAAAATCTATACAAATTCAATGAAGCAGCATATACAATCAAGTTTATTTATCCAAAATGCCTATCTGTCTTGCCCATATGTAAGAGTCCTCTCTTCACTGGATTCAGTCTCAAACCTCATAAAAAAGAAAAAATGTTGTAGTATTTCTTGGCAACATATGGATACTTGCTAAATAAGCAGTCTTTCTCAGTATAACTGAATTAATCAAAATATGTCTTATATGTTTTACAAAAAAAAAAAAAAAAAACACTTTATGTCATCTATTATCCTTTTCCATTATTCGGCAGTTACATTTTTATCTCTAAATCTTATACTTAACTAATACAGAAGTTTATTTTATCAAAAAAGATATTCATCATTTCTTTACTCTTGTCTTTATGCCATCTTCCATAATATTTTTTCATTTTACTTTCCATTCCCTTCTGAAATATTTTGGTAACGTGTAGTCTGCATTGATCAATACTATAGTTTTCCAATCTTTGCATTCATTTTTGTCTTCCTTTTTCCATACAAATTTAAATATACCACTGTATAAATCTGTACACACAAGTCCTTCATTTAACCACTAAGATGTATTTTTCTACCTGTCAGTAAAACTCTTTATTTCATCTGGGCCTGCAACTGACTGTAAATTAACTTCTCTAAGGATCTTATCCAATTCTAATTCTTTATTTCTGAGGTGTGATAATTTAACATTCCATTCTTTTTGTGTACCCTTTTTATCTTGAAACATTTTTGCATAATTTATTACAATAATCATAATTTGTTCATCAGACCTTCTTACCTATCCTCTGTCATCTTTGTTTGTCTTATTTATACTAGCATTTTCTTTAACTGTACTACTCAAGTAAACTGATACCTCTTCTCTTTTACCTTGTAAGTAATATACCTGCTTAAATAACAATTCTTTAATTTTCTTTTGATTCTTTTCATAAATTCTCAGTTGTTTCACAAACTATTATCTAACATTTCTTTTCAAATCTTTCAAAATATCTATATACATTGTCCTATAATTTGCTTTTTCTGCTTTTCTTACATCTGCCATTCTGAAACACTTCTAATGTTTTATTTTTGAAAGCGAGACACAACTCAGACTAGCTTATATAACACAATCTAGTAGAAATATGATATGTCCATAACTGTATAACTATTTTCTTTCCATTATCACCCTATAATTTGTTATTTGTTCTTTTGATTCCCTTTGCCAATCTAATATACATATTCATCATTTTACTTATTTTCCTTTATCTCTATCCATATGGCTTATTGATCGGAAAACAACATGCTATAAGCATTCTGCAGCAATATTTAAAGCTTGTGATATAGTGACATTGTCTATTTCTGTCTTATATGCACCTTGACTGTATGTCCACAAATTAATATTCCAAACATTTAAATGACCACACTGTATAACTTCAAACATTTTCTGATAATTATTTCCTCTCTTTTTCATTTCAAATAACAATTAACATTTTATGTCAATATTATAGTCATATTTATTGCTAAGTAATCCAGAATTTTATTAAATAAATTTCCTCTTTCTTTACTCATACTTTATGCATACAGTGCTATAATTCTATATACCTGATTATGCTATCTAAAATCTACAATAGTTAATCTTTCTACCATTACCAGTGTTACATTCAGTGTTTACACTGACTTCCTACAGAGCACCACTATACTAGAACATGGTTATTTTCCTAATTTCCATAGTGAGTCTCCACTCCATAGCTTTTCTGTTTGTAATCTCTCTTCTTGCATCAAAAGTATTACATGTTCCAATGTTATTAAATCATCCCACTTGCAACACCAATTTAAGATGTCTATTCTTATACTTATATTTTAATGCTTTTTACATTTGCCGAAATAACTCCAAATTCATCAGTATATGGATGTTGTAACTTATTGGGAATTGTGTATATCTTTAGATAAATTCAAACATTTATCTCATTTACATTATCCATTTATTTTATTTTTTTTCTTTTAGACTTATCCCTTTATACTTTTTTCTTTTTCTTACTCTTCACAGATGGAATTTTTTCCCTTTAACTATTTTCCAGTTTCTATCTTCTTCATCACTTATTTCAGTCTTCTATAATATCTTCTGTTTCATTGCTCTCTTTAACCTTATCTTTATTTTTGCCTGTTCTAACTTCCCTGCTTCCTCTTAATCTGCCATTTTAATTCCCTTTTCTTCAACATTTCTCTCTACATTACAGTCCATCTATGAATGCCCAATTGTTACATTTATAACATTTCGATTCAATTTTTTTTTCCATCATGACATGTTTTCCCACAAATATAACATTTCCTTTTATCACAATTACTTATCAAATGATCATCCTTCCCAAAGAAAAAAAATGTTTTTGGGTTGACCCAGTATTTTACAACACCCTTATTTCCTTCTACACTTATCATACTAGGAATATGAATAATTTTCCCTTTTTTCCATTTTTAATACAATATGACAGTCCCTTCCACCAGTTCATAATCCTCTGTTATCATTAACTTTACTAATGTCCATAACATCCTTACATATCCAACAAACACAAACTGCAGCACAGATGGTAAATAACTCAATCCCTACAAAGCAGGAAAACAAAGAACTCATAAAAGGATTGAGTCAAGCTGATGAATAAAATATGCAGTCCTGTTAATAGTAAAAAATGTTAGTGCTTTCACAGTATGAGTACTGCTTCATCAGACATAACAAAACGACTCACACCACTGTTTAAATAGTAAAGTGAAAGCATTACACCTAAAAAGGGTGCGTACTATAAAATAAAGTGACAAGCACATATAAAAAACTTTAAAACCAAATACTTTAAAATGTCATAATAGCTGTTAGTGACCATAACAAAAACTACTTGTACAGCTCCCTTTGTTTCAAAAGGGGTTTTAATGAAATCTTTTCTTTTAAACCTTTACCCCTATCTGCTTGTAACCTAAACATTCATTTAACCTCCTGTGTTTTTGTATAACTCTTTATGTCACCACCCCTGTTACTACCATACACTCTCTGTATGACCATGAATTTGAACTTATGTGATGACCCAACAAGGGCATTGTGCTTCGCCAATGCATTATTCTCTGAATTGGTGTTAATGCCATATATGTGTTCATGAATACAGTCCTTTAGCCTGTGGTTGGTCTTGCCAACGTAGAAACTGGAATGTGTCTGACAAACAGCCAAATATATCAAATTGGCTGTATTACAGTCTGCTTCTATCCCAAAAGTGTAGACCTTATCAGTGTCTGAGTGTGTGAATATGCCTTTGTTATCTATATAAGTGCAGTACCAACAACTGTTACAGGGTTGCATGGTACCTAGTGTATGCCCTGTACTAGCCTTATTGTCATCTAGGTAACATAACATGCTCCTAAGAGACTTCTTGTTTTTAAATAAAAAACTAGGGTTATCTCCCACTGTTTTCCTGATCTCATCATTGCTGGTCAATATAGGCCAGTATTTCTTAACCACATTTGTGAATTTATTCACATCACTACTATAAAACATTGGCATCCCGAGTATTATTGTAATCCTTAACTAAAACCAAGGTGTCATCAGTAAATGCTGAAGACTAAGGTTCAGCTGTAGCGGACCGTAGGTGCATGACACTACTCAAAGTAGTGCCCAATTCCTGCATTTGATACCCCTATCAAGTAGCCTAACTCTTAAGAATTTTAAGTCTGTTTCAAGAATCGACTGTTCGGGGTTGAGTCTGGACATCCACATGCCTTGACCTTTCACAATGTTTTTAAAAATGTGTCCAGAGTGCATACTTCTGCAGTGTAAAAGGTTACTCCTAGTGCATGCCTTGCAATGTAAGGTAGTGCTGATCCTACCATTGGTTTTCTTGAAAATCTTAATGTCCAAAAATCTATCTGACTGGACTCTACTTTAATGTCAAATTCCAAAGAAGATGCACTATGTTGCAAATAATCTGTAAACAACTTCAACTCATCTATACTACCATTCCATAGCAATAAAAGGTCATCTACAAAACATCTGTAGAAAACCATGTGTTGCCCCATGTTCAGATTCAAAAATGTACTGTTCTCCCATTGAGCCATGACTAAATTGGCATAGCTGTTAGCCATGGACGTGGCCATGGCTGCTCCTTCTACTTGCAAGTACAATTCCTGGTCGAACTTAAATACGTTGTTCTCTAGAACAATCTCTAACAGGGAGAATATTAAGATCAATGTTACAACTGGTGTGTGCACTGTGTGATGTCAGATAGTCACGCACCATAACTATGCCTATAGAGTTGGGTATTACAGTAAATAAGGACCGAACATCAAGCATTACTAACAAAAAAACACCCATTGACCTCTGTTCATGTTCAGTAAACATATATAGATCATGCAAAATGTTTAGAATCTCTTAAAATGTAAATATTACTGTCAAGTAGTGGTCTCAAATTCTTGTCAATAAACATAGAAAGTGGTTCAGTGCACCATCCCCAGCCTGAGACAATGGGTCTGAAAGGGGGTAACAGAGGGCCCTTATGAATTTTAAGAAGTCCGTGTAACTTCAGAGTAATTGGTTTATCTACTATAAAATACCTGAATAATTCAGGCGTAATGCTGTGGCATAACAACATGCCATACAAGTAATCCTTGACTCTTGCAACAATCTTGTTTAAAAAATTAACATCAATTAATTTATATGCACTGGTATTAGTCAACATGTCATGCATTTAATTCAAATAAAAGACACGGTCCATAGCCACTACAGGTCCTCCTTTTTCTGCTGGCTTGATAATAATGGTGTCATCATCCTGCAAACACTGTAGTGCTTCTCTTTCTTCACTATTCAAATTGGACATATTATAACTCTTGTGAACTTTACAAAAGTAATTTTCACACACAGTACAATTACCTCTACAGTAGGGCGATTATTTAACTGCAAAACACTGGGCTTCTTAAAAACATTCTTTTGTATACTATTATTGCCCTTAAATGCATGTCTAAGCATCACTGTTCTAGCAAACATTCTCAGATCAACAATTGAGTCTATGACATTAGAATTTTGCATTGGAATAAATGAAAGTCCTTTGTTTAACAATGACAACTCACCAGGAGTTAGAGTCCTTTTGGATAACTTTCACACTAAGTTCAGTCCTTGCATTTCCACATTTTGTTCAAAGTGTGCACATTGCCTGGTTCCTGCTGAAACTTGCGTTTCAATATTGTTCAAACCTTCCTATGTGTTTGTCCCTTGTGTGGTTATAGGAAAAAGGAGAAAATGTTCACTTTGTAGAACGCCATTGTTATTCTTCTCTCGCATTGCTGGCTGCCTCGCTGTCACTTCTGTTTGAGCACTGGTATTGTTATATTTGATTCCATAAGCTGCAATTCCATCTGGTGGTTTAAACTCTGTAGTTTTGCATCTTGTTGCTGTTTCAGTAGCTGGAAGGGGGCATGTAGTCAGAGATTCCCCTGCTGTGCTTGGATTAAACACTGGTAATGACTCTTTGTTGTTGATGGAAACCACTGCCTCACTACCCACTTCTGTTCCAGTCTCATTTGCATGGTTTACACTGTTAGTATTGCTGGTTTTTGTCCATACAAAAACATGGCCATTAGCAAAGTCTCTCTCTAATTTTTTAAGCTTAGCATATGTGAGACACTTTTCATATAAAACAGTAGAGTCTACGAAACTGCTTATTTTTTCATCAACTAAGTCAGCTGGAAAATCTTCATATAAGCACTGCTGATCCACAGTAACTTTGTCTGCCAGAAGCCCTTCCTCTGGCAGAGAAAGGTCAATGAACAAGTGCAAATAATTATTACTCAACTCCAAATTCAGTTGTTGCCATTTAGCCAGTAACTGGGGATACTTGTCTCCATAATTAGGCATTTTCAAAATTCTAAGTCCCCTGGGCACAACTTTATATTCCAAACATGCTTCCAAATGGAAGTCTTGTGTTTGGAGTCTCTTTAGTTTATATAAATCTTGCTCTAAAGCATGTATTCTTTGCATAAATAGCAGATGATCAACATTATTGTCAGCAGCTGGCTTACCATCAGATAGAAGTCTCTCTCTCTCTCTCTCTCTGGAAATTAGAGGATTAGCCCTGCTTTTTAAACAGTCACTCAAGCGGCTACAAATGCTGGTAGTTTGAAAATTCTTTATAGGTAAATAGGCCAGTTCAACATCTGGTATTCTACCTTCAGCAATCACTCCACCTGTCCACAGTGAAAAAATGCAAATCCAACAAACACAAACTTCTGCACAGATGGTAAATAACTCAATCTCCACAAAGCAAGAAAACAAAGAACTCATAAAAGGATTGAGTCAATGCAATGAATCAAACATGAAATCTTCAAGAGTCTATAGGAAACATTAAAGATAGAGAGCACTAAAAGGAAGTCTGGGTAGCTGAAAGATGACATACCTTTAATTATGGAATGCTGAGGTCTCTAAATGGGTCATATGCTTAGGTAAGCATATCCTAAAGAGACCACTGTACTCTATTATGATCCTGATGAGGGAGGAGTAGGGAGGGATGATAATTTCTTTAGATCTGGAAGAAATACCCATAGTTATTAGTCTAGCAATTAAAGGGATTTCTTAACAGCAGCAGACACATGGCAGTGAAAGGATAGTTCATTGTCACTGAAAGTACCCAGGTTCCTAATGGCTGAGTCAACTTTTAGAGTCATGTCACATATATGATAGGTACATGAATGCACTGTTTTGCCTAAGGACACAATGCTGCATTTCATAGGATCATAGTAAGTACTATGCTAGCTGCACTTGTGGGCCATTTTCTGCCTAGACAACATTCCTGAAAGGTGAGAATCAAACCTGTACATTTCTTGGTGTTTAGTTTTAGGCTGTAGTCCAGGTATTACTTACTGGTGCATGTTAGTCCATCCTGAATCATTTAGAAGTCAGATGGGAACTTAATGACAGCTCCAGGTTTTGTAGTCATCTATAGACATGGTCAGCCACAGGCCCTTGATGTTAGCTTTGACATCTGGGAAGTGAATGCCAAAGAAAAGTTGTCCTAGGACTAATCTCTGGGGGACAGTGCTGGAAACCACTTTCTTTAAAACATCATGCCCCCCCCCCTCTAACAGGTTAGGTTCTGTCAAATATCCATTGGATAACATGCGAGTTTATACTTGGTTTGATTAAATTATTGATAGTGACAGAATATGGGCTGGTGTAATAGCCTCTTTCCAGGTTCAGGTAGGCAATGTGAACTTATTTGCTCATATCTGACATATTCAAATAATCCCACCAAGTTCAGAAGGTAAGATCTGCATTAACAAACCCAAACTGGCTTGGGTCCAGGACTTTCAGATGGCTAATGTCCTTGTTAATACGTTCCATAGTGATGTGTTCCATTGTTTTGTAGATAAGGCTGGTGAGATGTGTAGATGTGTAGATCTGTAGTTTCCAGGATCAGTAATGGACCCCCCCACACACACACCTTGTAGAGAAGGATTACAACTGTAGTTCTCCACTCCTCTGGTATTAATCGAGGGGGAGGCATTGAGTTTAAATTGGCTTAATAGTGAGTTTTCCATATAGTGTCTGCTGATGACATTCATAGCACACATGAAGCATGTATTTCTGGCCTTGAAGATAGCATTCTTGACCTTCTCTGAGGTGATCATAGATAGTGGTGTGGGCATGCTAATAAGTTGGGAAAGTTAGGGAGAGATAGTAAAGTTAGAGCTGAATTTGTCTGCCAATATGTTGATTGTGTTCTCATGGGGACAAGTAAGTGCTGATATTCTTTATTAGCTGTGAGCATTACAGGGTATTAATTCTAAAATTTCTGATATAGCTGAAGAAGGCTGTGTGGTTATCCTTAACAGAGGTACCAATTCTCAGTTTGTATTTACTTTTGGGGATTATCTTTTGTTTCTGGGTTCTTTACTGATCTTTCTGAGTTTATTTCTAGATACATAGGAGCATAGGATTATAGGATGTTATCAGTTACTAGGCTAATGACCCTGGAGCCCTTACAAGCCTAGCCAAGAGTTTATCCCCAAAAAGAAACCTCAGTCAGCACCTGTTGCTCCTGTCAATGAGACACAGGTGGAACCCCAGGGACAAATGTGTGTTTTTGCATCAACTCATCAAGGTTAAAATGATGTGCTGCATTGGCTGGGAATCAAACAGAGGCCTCACATGTGGCAGGTGAGAATTCTACCACTGAACCAGCAATGCTCATAAACTTACCTAGTGTTGGAATGGAGCCCACCACCTGTTGCACCACTGACACCATTCCTTGCCTACATATTTATTTTAAAGAAGCATGATTTCAGGGAAGTAGCCTCCATTAATCACAAGTCAGTGACACAAATTTAGTCAAATAATTTTGGCCAAAGGGTCGATATGTATTTGATTAGAAGCTTGAGGGCATAAAAATACACAGGAATGCAACTGCAGTATCATTTTTTTTTCAACAGACAAGCTAATAAGTAAGAGAAGAAGTTTTCCTATATGTGATTATGCACAGAGCAGTGTGGCAAAGGAAAACATTGGCAAACTAGTAGCAGATGTAATTCTAAGCTATACAAATGTTAAGTGTGAGTAATAATGTATTCAAAATAGGGTAACTGCAGACTCTGCGTATACACGCCAAATTCCAAAATACAGTGGGTGCACTAATCAACAATAAAATGTGACAGAGTAGTGCACCAAGAGTTTTGCAAAAGCATTCAGCAGAGGCCATAAGCACTAAGCCATTTGAGATAAATTATACAACAATTCTGCAGATTCACAAAAATATAATAAATAAAAATGGAAGCTGCAGTAAGTGCACTGCAACAAGTGAGGGCTCTACGGGCTACATTGAAAGACAATCTGCAGATGTGTCCTAAAACACAACAGGCATGGCACCAAGCTAGACTCCTATTAAGCCAACTCTCTCAACAGGAAATTAGTGACAGATACAGATTAAAGAACTGGTGCAGACTATTTGTAGGATGTGTGCACCCCATATTTGCTCATGCAGTCTGTATGGTAGCCCTGTCCCAGTAGCATAGATCTGAACTGCCAGATTTTCACAGAATGTCCAGACTTTTTTCCTCATAGTTTTGGTCTGTTCCTTATAAAATCTGTGATATAATGACATACTTTTGAGTTTCAGACTTCATATCCTTCAGAAAATGCATACTAATGCAAAACATGTTTTTCTAGCAGCTTTCTAAGAATATAAGTGCAATATTTAAATATTGCCCCTGATTTTGGGCCTCTGTCTTCCAATAATGCTTGGCTTTGTCCAGATTTCTTGCATGTACAGGTTGAAAGGTATGCCCAATAGAAATAAAAGTGTGCTTGAGTCTGGGTATACTGGACCCTGGGATATTTCAGTGGCATAAGGATGATGCTGCAGGAATGCCTCAGACAGCTGCAAGTCACATTCGAGGGCAGTTCCTGGCAGTTATGTGCTGCAAAGCTGATATTCATTCTGGACTGCCATGGAATGGTTCTTTACCACTGAAAATTTTCCCAGTGTCCTCATTACAATTGACTGCATCCATGTACTAATAAGAACTCCAGCATCAGATGATGCAGAGAAGGGGAGGCCATCATTCAATTTTCTGATATTGTACTCTCCAGACGGCTTCATTATTAATAATATGGCAACATCCCTAGTAGTGTGGATGATGCAGCAAACTGGATTGAAAATAAGCTGCTGTCTGCATTCCAAATGGGTAACATCCCTGAGGGATGCCTACCTGGTAAGTATATGATCACAGTTAGAATGTAATCTGAACCGAGACCTGTTAACATTAAGCAATGTGACTAAATGCATGTATTCCTCCACAAACAGGTGACCACGGTTATCCACTGGCAGCCTTGTGTGTGACACCATTCAGAGCCTCAAATATACCAAATGAGGATGCATTCAATATAATGCACAGCCCTAGGCATGGGTGACCTACCCTAAGAACCCTGGATGTCTGACATGGAGCTATAAGAGCATTCACAAGATGATCAGAAGAACACAACTGTGAGGACAACAGGTTGTCATTATGAGGCAGTGTCTAGCTTGAAACTTGGAGTCATGACAAGCCACATGTACACAAGTATACAGATAAACTAGTGATGTTTTCACAGTGTTGCCCCATTGCAGCATCACAGCCAACAACTACAGGAAATGACCAGTAGTTGTCCACTTGAAACATCATACATACCACAATGACAATTTGAAATGCAAACTAATATAAAAATATGTGTACAAAAGAAAGGAACACTTCTGGATGGGTATAAAAAAATAATTGCAACTGGACTACTGTAGGAAAGGTGCACTGCCCATGTTGACAATTGGCAGAGAGATGATGAGGTTCATATGGAGAGATGAAGGGGTCTGAATGAAGAGATTATAGGGTCTAAATGGAGGGATGATAGGGGTCTGAATGGAGAGATGATAAGTCAGCAAGTACTGGAGAGTATTATTTCTGAAACTGAATTCATCCTCAAGTCTTGTTAAGTACCTTTGTGAGGTGGACCCTGTTTTTCACAAAATCTTACCAAGATGACACTGATATATAGACTGTACTTATATAGCATATATCATGGACAGAAGTAGGTTAAAAATTAAAAAATGGAGCTGCATGCAGAAGACTCAGGATTAAAAGTGCTGGAAAAGATGACAGTATAGAATCCTCAAAATACGGAAACATTCCTACAATGGGGCCAGGCCAAGCCCAGGCAGAGGATGGCACCCCTGTTGTAGAAGGAAGTAGTAGTCCAAAAAAATCTGAAAAACTCATACGCCAAAGAATGATAAAGTGGACTATTCAGAATAAGAAAGAATTTATGTATTGTTACTATTATGCAAAAAGCCCAGAATTTCAAGACACAAGATATACAAAATGATTAAGAAAGAAATTAGAGGAAAGAAAAATACTTCCACAAGAAAAAACTGTCAGAAGCTTCCAATACAATTTGTATTCATTAATAAAACAGATTTGTGAAAAACAGTATACACATCAAGAAACTTTGATCTGTTTGGAAAAAGAAGCATGTGAAGAAGTGCAAAAATATAAATAATAAAAACTAGAGATTTTTGAAAACTATAAAAAAGAAATATGGGCATGGGAAAGAAAGAGAGATTTGGTATGGTGCAATATTTATGCAAAGGAGAAAGCCAAATTAATCAATATAAAAAAGGTAGCCCCAAAGATATTCATAGAGAAATACAGACAAAGGCATCCAGATATGGAAAATATCACAATAAAAAAAATAATATCACAAAGAGGGAATGTAGAAAAGAAGATTAGTAAAGTTGTTTGTATTTCGGCTTTTCCTGGTAAGGGTCACCACAGCAGAACTCCGGTCCGCTAATGATTGGCAGTAGATTTTTATGAAACACCGAGGTGCCAGCTTGACACCCAACCTTCAACGAAGGCACGCCCATTTACGCATGCATGTCTTTCGAATGCTACCCAACCATGGGGAGGACATGCAGACTCCACACAGAAGGCACTCCCAAGCCCAACCGGGAATTGAACGGGAGAACCTCTAGCTGTGAGGTAACAATGCTACCGCCATACCACCGCGGCATTACAATAATAGATAAAAAAGTAGAAGCTGAAGTTAGGGAATGCCTGTGAAGTGAAAGATTTGGTGTAGAAGGTCTAACACATGTTACATCACAGCATGACAGAGTGAGTCCCCAAATTAAGGAGAAGCAGGAGGATCAAGAGACATCTGAAGAAGAAATATGGACATGGGAAAGAAAAAGAGATTTAATATGGTGTAATATTTATGCAAAGGAGAAAGCAAAACTAACCAATACAAAAAGAGCAGTACAAAAGACATTTGTAGAGAAATACAGGCAAAGGAATCCAAACTGGAAAACTTTACAATACAAAAAATAAGAAGACAAACAGAAAAAATAGAAAAGGAGATTAATAATGGAGACGTTAAAAAATAGAAACTAAGGTTATGGCTACAGTTTGGCTCCTAGAAAACAACAGTGTAAAGGCTTCTCATTTTCTCTTTGTCAATGGTTTAAAACTGTATAGCTCATCAGATAAGGAACTGAAAGCTCATCTGTAAGTTGTCAAAACTTTTTCAGATGATACAAGAATGTCATTTGGTCTTGATAATTGTGCAAAGGCAACCTTTAAAGCAGGAAAACTGCAGGCACCAAGAAAACATCAGTTTGGGACAAGAATGTGATATAAAAGAACTTGAGCAAGAAGAAGTGTATAAATATTTGGGAACTGATGAAGGATCAACAATAAAACATTAACAAATGCAAATAAAACTTAGTAAGGAATGCTTTAGAAGACTTAAAGTAATCCTGAAAACAGAGTTGACATCTAGGAACAAAATCCAAGCTATAAAACAATTTGCTCTTCCTGTCCTAACTTACAGTTTTGGAGTGATTGACTGGCCCCAAAACATGTTGGATAGATGAGAGAGGAAAACAAGAAGGATGCTTCATGCTCACCAAATGATTTAGAAAAATTAGTGCATATGAAGATTATATATTCTCCAGTCTGAAGGAGGGATAGGCCTCGTTGAAACTGATTACATGTTTAAATCTGCAATCCTGAGACTCCACACATATTTGCTGACCTCACAAGACCCAAATGTAGTGAAAGTTTTGAAACATGAGGAGAATAAATCTAAGATGACTTCTCTGCTTAGTCTAGCAGAAGCATATCTGCATCAAGCAGGAATGGAAATCAAAACAGAAGTAGATAAAAACTAAGCAGCAACTAAATGTGCCAAAAAACAAAAGAAAGAATATAAGGTGAAAGACCAGATGAGAAGAAAAGAAGTGTGGAAAGTGCATAAATATAGTTCATAGGTTCAAAGGTTGGTACTAGGCTATCAGCTCTAGGGCCTATACAAGCCTAGCCATAACAATTCCCTGGCTATTTCTTCCCACACGATTTACTTCCCAGACCCCTGTCTAGCAGGGTGACTGACATGATCCCTGGGGTGAATTTCCTTTCTCCCATCCAATCGTCAAGGTTCCTTTTGAAGACGGCCAAAGAGGCATTCTGCTTGACAATTTATTCCAGAGTCTGGGGAGTCTCTGGGTCAGGAACCTATCCCTCCAGCATGTTTTGTTTATTGTGATGACAAGGTTTAGATCCCTGGAGCATGTGGCTCTGAGGGATTGGGATTTCTTTAAGTGTAGCATGTCCAACAGCTCTGGGTTTGACATGGCCTTGTATGTTAAGCAAAGATCACTGCTGAGTAGATGATATGTGACAAAGTATAGCTGGAGTTTTTTAAGGCGGTCAGTGTAGGGCATCTGCTTTAGGCCTGTGATTCTCTTAGTGAGGTATTTCTGCTGCCTTTCCAGTCGTTGCAGATGTCTTGAGAGGTACATACCAAACTGGGTGTTGTATTCTATAATGGGTCTAATGAGGGATGAGTACAGTGGGACAATGACCTCCTTTTTTCTGGATGAAAAGCCCTTAGTGATGAGGTGTGCCACATAGAAGGATTTCCTGACTGTTGTGGCGATGTGGTTATCGAAGGTGAGACCACTGTCCACCTGTGTCCCTAAGTCTCTTATCACACTTTTGGTGTTTAATGTACTGCCACCTTTATAGTAATTCACAGATGCATGTTTTTTTCCCAAAGGGGATAACTATACATTTCTTGGCATTGAGCTTGAGCCCATGGCTCTGGCACCAAGCATCTGTTTCTGTAAGGCCCTTTTGTAGAGTATCCACATCATTTGGGGATTCAATAATGGCTCCCAGTTTGCAGTCATCTGCGAACTTTGAGTCCCTTAGTGTTGGCCTGTACTTCAGAGAAGTAGATGCCAAACAAGAGCGGTCCCAGGACTGAACCCTGAGGTACTCCACTTGTCACTTGTCTGGAGCTGGATTTGGAGTTGGCTACTTTTACAGTGTGGGTTCTATCAGTAAGCCAGTTAGCAACCCATTGGGTGATGTAGGGATTAATTCCCAGCTTAGTAAGTTTATCTATGATTCCAGAGTGGGGGATGGTGTTAAAGGCCTTGGCAAGTTCTAGATAGGCTGTGTGGACCACCTTACCCTTGTCCATGGCTCTGGAGACTGATTTGAAGAAGTCAATCAGGTTCAGGAGACAAGATCGGCCCTTCACAAACCCAAACTGGGTGGGGTCCAGTGTTTGAAGGTTGCCAATGTCTTTGTTTATAAGTTCCATGATAATACACTCCATGGCCTTGCAGATAAGGCTTGTCAGACTGAGGGGACGGTAGTTTCTGGGATCCAAGGTGGATCCCCCCTTGTGGAGTGGGATAACTGTAGCTCTGCGTCACTCAGTGGGCATGAAACCTGAGGTGAGGCTATGATTAAACATGACACTTAGGTGAGGTGCCAGTTCATATTTTAGTTCATGTAGTACACAGCCCGGGATGTCTTCTGGTCCCATGGATGCTGTATTCTTAGCTTTGGAGAGTGAATTTTTTACCTGTGTGGCCATTATTACTGGAATTTGGCAAACGTCCGGTATTGAGATGGGCCATTTAGGGGGTGAGAGGGGGATGAAGTTGGCACTGAATCGATCTGCCAGGATATTGGCAATATCCTTGGGATCAGCATATTTAATGCCATTCCATTTTAGCTCAGAGCATATCTGAACATTGCCATTTAGATTCTTTACATAGTTATAGAATGCCTTGTGGTTGTCTTTGGAATCTTTGGCAATTTTATTTTCGTAACTAGCTTTGGAGGATTTTATGAGGGATCTCAGTTTCTTACTGAGGCTGGTAAGGGAGTTTTTTGCATCCTGGGATTTTCCTCTTTTCTGCAACAGTTTCTTCCTTTTGTTGTAAAGTTTGTTTATGGCAGGGGACCACGAGATTGGCTTCCTTTTTTTGGATGAGAGCATCTTGGTTCTATTTGGGATGGCATGATTCATGCATGAGTAGATGTGCTCGTACAGTGCCTTAGTGTAGGATTCAACAGTTGAACTTTCAGTTCCCGTCTGCATGGGTGTCATGAAGTTTGTCACTTCTGACTTGAGTAGCATGAAGTTGGCTTTGGAGAAGTTTTTTTATGGAGGTTTCCTTACTGGAGGTGGGGGTGGGGGGATGTGGATGTTAAGGGTGATTAGCATATGGTCAGACCTGACTAACAAGGGGGTGACCATAGGTGTGGAGCATCAATTTCCCTTGTTGATAATGACCAGGTCTAGGATATTGGAGCCCCTGGTGGGACTATGGATTAGTTGATCCAGGGCGTTGGAATTTATGAATTCCAAGAACCATTGGGCAAAGGTGTTGGTACATAAGTAGTTTTCCCAGTTAATGGCAGGGTAGTTAAAATCACCCAGTATTAGGGTGTTTGGTTCAATCTTAATATTTTCCAGTATGCTTAGAAAGGCATAGTGAGAATCTTGGGGTATGGTGGGGGATCTGTAGCAAGCTACAATTTGGACTGCAGTCTTACCTAGTGTTAGTTGCACCTGGAGAATTTCAGACGCATTGTGTTGGGCAACTTGCCTGGTGGTGTGAATATCCTTGGTGAATATTGACACTCCTCCACCTTTAGTGTTTCAGTCCTGGTTTGGTGGCTGAAAAGTGTGGTAAGAGTTGTAGCCTGGTATTGCAGGGGTGCTCTTTGGAGCCTTGAACCAGTTCTCAGTTACTGCACAGATATCGATGTTCTCCATTTTTAGGAGTGCCTCGAGAGAGTGCATTTGAGGTTTAGACTTCTAGCATTGAGTAGCATTACCTTCAGATTTTGCATGCTTGTACCTGTTACGGTGGTGGTTTTGTCCTTTGAACTTTGCCTAAAAAAGGCACTATAGGGGTGGCAAGAGCCTTAGCCAGTAACCTGAATCTCAAGCGTGACAGGTGCAGGCCATCTCTGGCAAATCATTGTGGTCTGTCGCTCATGTCATCCCAGGCAGACAGATACTGGATCCCCTTAGAATGACACCAGAAGCTTAGCCAATTGTTGAAGTCAATCATTTTGTCCTTGTACTGTGGTATCATTCTGGGTGATGGCAGGATGCTACTCAGGGATGGGGCCATACCTGCCTGGGCTACAAGATCGGAGAGCTCCTCCATGTCTCTTTTCATGTAGTCCAGGGAGGTACGTCTCAGGTCATTCACACCAACATGGACAATCACAGAGTCATATTTGTACTTGTTGTGGAGTGACCTGAGTGCGTGTGTTATATGGCGGATCCTGGCACCCGACAGGCAGCTGACAGTAACTTTTTCCTTGTTTAGCCTGGTGAGTGGGGCATCAGTGTGCCTGACTATAGAGTCACCTATTACTAGAGTGTTGGGTACGTTGTTATGCCTTGTGGGCTGTGGTTGAGTGGCACACTGAGTTTGTGGGCTATGTGTCATTTGGGTTGTGTTGGGGAGTGGAGGTTGCATGCATTTCTGCTTGGGAGGTCTCTGTTGCTTGAGCAGATTTTTATTGAGAGCCTCCATGAATGTAGGTGTGTGTTTTGTGTTGCTATGTATGTGTTTTGGTGGTGTAGGTTTTGAGGGACTATGTGATTGAGTGTGGTGTGGTGCAAGTGTTTACCTCCTTCTCTTGACTGTCTAGTCCAGTCTTCGGTGAAAAGACCTTTGCTTCCAGTTTGGCTATATAAGTGCATCTCGCACAGGTTGTAATGTTGGGTAGCAGGAGGAGAGGGTTGTCTGTGTACATGAGGCAATTGCTGCATTGCCCCAGGATTCCCATATTCATCAGGTAGACAGGAGAAAACACCAGGAGCTGACCCTTAGACATGCCTGGATAGGAGCTTATTTACTAAGTACTAAAAAACTGTTTTCCTCTAGACAAGTGAGGAATGTTGAGTGCTGTAGTAATTTGTAGCTTATTTAGTGCTTACAATGAGTTCTTAACAAGGGCTGAGCTCAAAGAAACAGATTTGAGTGCTAAAACTAAAAAACTGGCTAGTTCCAAGGGTAAATTTGAAGAGCAGACTTTATGGCACCAGGAATAGTTTAACCCTAGCTAAGTGGCGATGCATAAAGTGTATTTTTTTTAATATAACAGTAGCAAATGAGCAAACTGATGTAAACAAATTAACCACTAAAAAGCTAAAAACTGAGCCCTGTTCCAGCAGTCTTAAATCAGACAAGTTCTAACTGCACACACCTGCCACTAGGGTGCAGAGGAACCTTCTCCAAAAAACGATGGGCTGGATTACTGTTCAAGTTATACAAACAAAGCTAGATTCAGCAGGTCTGAATTTGATCTATGCTACAGCAAACAAGGTGCACCAATTTCAGAAAGAAACGGTTCAAATAAGCAGGCACAACAAGCCTTTAAGCAGAAACTCCCTTGAACACAGATTTGTGGGACTACTCACAGTGTTTTACAGGCATTTCCATGACATTACCACATTAGCAATGAAGTCTGTGCATGCATCCACACCACACCTACATTCGCCTACAGATATTGAATCTACCATGTCACCTGCACATAGTGGGCATAGGGAATAGAGATTAATACACTAAGTCACCTCAAGCTACAGATCTGCATAATGTATTGAGCATATGTACTACATGAACGCGATAGTTACATACGGAACACTTCACATCATCACATTAGGAACAAATGCATACATATGGCTTAAAAGTGATGTTTTTATATAATTATATTAAGAGGGATACAAGCGAAGACAGCTGATGTCACTGAAGTCCCCAGTGAAGGCCAATGGACCATCAAGTAATATGATGCAGTGCCACACAGTATCCACAAACCACTCTTCATATATATGACCTCATGGATACTCCTGTACTACATTGTCTCTGCAAACAGTACCACATACTAACATATATACCTGCAAGCCTGGCAGATCTGGCTGGAATCTGTTTGCATTCACAGTAGACTAATGAAAGGTGGATATGTCTCAATACACCAGTACATTATAGAAAACCAACCTGTGTTCCTTATCTCAAAACATGTGCATTTACTGACAAATTATTAGTATAACTTTTGTGTATTATAGGTTCATAGGTTGTCACTTGGGCTAAAAAGCACTAGAGCCCTTACAACCCTAGCTGTGCACCCCAAACCATTTGCGTCTCACGTATCACAAGCATATATATGGGAGCATGTTAATAAGGAGGTAACTAATGGATTTGTGGGTGGGGGTGTTAGGATAATAATTTTCTTATCGATGGCCACTGTCTATAAGTGACATGGGGGCCAAACTGGGGTTACATTTGTGATTTCCCATCTATTTGTTAAGGATTCCTTGGAATAATGTGAGGGATAAACTCTGTTTTATATGGATGCAGAACCTATTCTATAGTGTGGGGGATTCTTTGGGGCACATATCTGTCTCTCCAGCACATTCTGTTTATGTCACAAGTGAAGTTCAGATCCCTGGATCTACTGTTTCTGGTGCTTTTGGTTTTGCAATGTGTAACAGTCCTATCAGGGCTGGGTGTGAGGATGCCCTGTAAACCAGGGAAAAATTTGCTGTCAGCAGATGGTAGTAGGCAGAATACAGAGATGGAGCCTTTACGCGATCAGTGTAGTACAAGGTATCTGTGCCCTGAATGCTTCTGGTGAAAAAACATTGTGGGTGTTCCAGCTGTTGCAAGTGTGTGGTTAGATACATGCCAAAGGAAGCATTTTATTCAAGATAGCCAGCACTGAGTAAAGTAGTACTACAAATTCCTTGGACCTGGCAGCCATAATCTTACCTATTAGTTGGGTGACACAATGATTTTTTTATTGTCTTAGCTACATGCTGTTCTAAGGCCAGATTGTTGTCTACATATGCTCCCAGATCCCTTACTACTGGGTCAACTGAGGCATTTTTATCAGTGGAGTAATTAACTTGGGTTGGCAGTTTCCCAAAGTGCATTATAATGCATATTTTGGCATAGAGTTATAGGCCATGGTTTTGCCACCATTCATTTGTCTGTGTTAAACACACTTGCAAGATGTTGGTACATTGGGAAAATCCTATAATAGGTCCCAGTTTACTCACTTGGTGAGCCAGAGGCCTTGAATATTAGCCTTGACCTCTGAGAGGTACATGCCAAACAAGAGCAGGCCCACCACATATCCCTGGGGTACTCTGCTAGTGACTGTTCCGGTCTCTTGGTGGAGGTGGTCTCACCGATCCTGACTTCTTGGATCCTATCTGCCAGCCAACTGAAAATCCAGTGAGCATGCACTGTTTTAACCTCATCCATTGCCTTGGTGACCCTCTCAAAAATCTACCAGGTTAAGTAGACATGACCTTCCTTTAATAAAGCCACACTGGGATGGGTCCAGTGTGTATAGGTTGCCAGTGTTCCTGTTTATCGTTTCAATGATTATTCATTCCTTGGCTTTGCATATTATGTTTAATAGATGGATGGGTCTGTAATAATAGGTCAGTTGATGGACCACCCTTTTGCAGGGGAATGGCTGTTGTGATGTCAGATTCACTTTGCTGACAGAGTGTCCACAGCTGCTGGTGGTATTACTGGTTTATTAGCATAAATTCTGAATAGCATATACATATGACATTGTTGCTCTGTTACTTTCATGGTGTGTACATCTTACCTGTTCAGTTGTTGAGTGGGCTGTTGTTGAAGAGTGCCTCAAGTAGTCCTGATAGGTCATGTTTCAGACTGCTTAGGAGGCAAGTGAGGATGTTGTTGGGACCCATGGAGGTGGTATTCTTGGGTTTAGTGAGTGCTACTAACCCTTGGTCCCTGACGATAGTTGGGGGAAGTTTATTGGAGATGATTTCACCTGGTGGACTTGGGGGGGAGGGGTGGTGAAGTTTGAGCTGAATTTACCTGCTGTTAGATTTGCTTTGTCACCCTTATCGATGAAGGTGGTACCATTCACTATCAGTTCAGCACAGTGCTGTGTGTTACCTCTAAGGTTCTGAACATAGCTAAAGAAGGGCTTGTGATTGTCCTTAGCTTGTGAGGCAATCATGACATTGTAGTTGGCCTTGTTAGACTTAATTAGAGCTCTTATTTCTTATTTAGTTGTATAAAAGAGCATTTGTTTTTAACTCACTCACTCCATTGGAGCTCAGGAAGTTTGCACTGTAACTTTCAATGGGCGGAGCCTACGCCTTTTGACAGAATCAAATTATGTCCTCACATTTGAAACAAATGTTCATATCTCTGGATCCATAGGGGTTATGAAAGAAGTATGCATTTTATACTGATAGTATTCTTTAGGTTCTGGGTCTTAAACTGAATTTTATAAGTCACAGTAAACACAGTGACTGGGATTCAATAGTGCCAAATCTCCATGTCAGAATAATGTAGCAGCTTGTGCATGGAATATGGCTGCCGAGTGATCCAGTAAACAAGGCTGGGAGTGTGCACAAGCCTGTCAACACTATTCTGGCATGGACACCACTGAATAATGCTAATTACCTCATTTGCTGGTAAAAAACATGCAAATGAGGTGAATTAGCAATTCAGTAAGCAGGCAGGCATTTGTGTCAGAGCAGTGTCCATTGCAGAAATGTATTCAGTTACTAACCATTTACATTTCTGCAAAAATCAAAACAGGGGCTTGCCAGCTGAAAGTAAAGCATG
Organism: Protopterus annectens; assembly: GCF_019279795.1. Taxonomy (NCBI): domain Eukaryota; kingdom Metazoa; phylum Chordata; order Ceratodontiformes; family Protopteridae; genus Protopterus; species Protopterus annectens. The sequence continues at coordinate 1,800,778,679 of NC_056726.1, forward strand.
TATTAGTACTATTAGGCATGCCAATGGCCAACAATATGGCCACTGGTATGGAAAACAGTTCCAAAATTATAAAATTCAAAGTTTTTTTTTCCCAATTTTGGACGTTTAAGAGTAGCACAGTGGTGTGCAAATGAGATTGTGCAGAAAATTTAAAAAAAATGTAAAAAGAAAATGTGAAATATGAATTTTGCTATTATTGTGGTAGCATGCAGAACCAAAGCAATAACAGGTAACACTGATAGGTAAGGAGATAGGCTCCGGTGTAGAGGTATAACAAGCAACTAAGACAGTGGGGTATTCAAATGAGCTCATTTTATTGAATAGCAAAATGGGAGACCGTGTCCACCTGCACCTAACTATGGAGGAGCTATAATGCTGTAGTATAAGCAGGAAAAGCAGCTGACATAAAAGGGGGTGTGTCATGCTTGGTGTAAGCATATTGGAGCTCCGCTGCCTCTATTTGCACACAGCTAAGCACAGCTAAGCAAGGCAATGTGTCTGAACTAGTTCAAGAATGCTGAGCATGTTCACATACCTGCGAGGTTCCTTTCTGCTCAAGTACTGTTTACTATAGCTACAGGGGTTTATGCAGTGTGCTGTGGGACTTAAACACAATGGAAAAAAAATACAGGAACTAACAAAGTGTTTACATTTGAGCAGCAGGTTTGCGCGGTGTGCCACGGGGCTTAGAAGGGGTGGAAATAAGAGAAAAATGGGAAATAGCAGTATAAAGGCACTCAAGTACAAATAATATAGCTGGCAGGTGGAATGTATCATAGTCATCCAATCACACATGCAGCATCTGCAGAACACCCATATAAACTATGCAAACACCTTTCAGTGTGCTTTTTCCCACAAACTCTGCACCATTGATGTACACACTCGGGGGATTTTAACTAACAAAATGTTAGGAGGTGCCATCCTTTGATACATCAGTATGTGCTAGAGGCTGAGGGTGGTGAGGAGGATAATGCTGTAAACCATTCCAGACTGAGGAGGAGGAGAAGAGTGTTCAGACCCAGGGTAACCTACCAGGGGCTACATGATCTGGAGATAGTAGAGCACTACAGGGTGGACAGGGACTTACTTCAGCAACTCTGTGAGCTGTGCTGGCCAAGCCTCATACCCAGACCTAACAGATGGGAACCCATCCCAGTTGAAACCAAAGTATGTGTAGCCTTAAGAATACTAGCTACAGGTACTTTCCATAGACCTACTGGGGACACCATGGGAGGCTCATAGGCATCTGCATCCAGGGTACTCTACCAGTTCCTGGATGTCAAGCGAACACATGCTGGTGAGCACATATATTTCCCCAGCACCCGTGAGGAGAAGACCAGTAATATGCATCTCTTCCACTGTGTAGCAGACTACCAGAGGTACTTGGTATTATAGACTGCATGCACATCCACATCAAGGGTCCACCCGGTGAAGAGGGTAGACTCTATGTCAACAGTCAGAGCTATCACTCCATCAACTGCCAGGTTGTGTGCAATGCCCAGGGCATTATCATGAATATTTGTGCTGGCAGCCCTGGTAGTTATCCCAACTCCCACATCTGGCATGCCCCACAGCTGTACCAGGCATATTCCAGGGAGGACATCCAATATGGCCATTGGGTTGGGGATGCTGGCTATGCACTGGAGCTGTAGATAATGACACCCATCAGACCTGCACACACACGCACACACACACACACGCACACAATGAAGAACACCATAATGAGGTGCACGCACACACCAGGAACATTATAGAGCATGTGTTTGGGATGCTCAAGTCACGGTTCTCCTGCCTTGACATATCTGGTGGAGCCCTGCAATACTCTCCAGCCACATGTGCACACATGTTCATTGTATGTGTCATGCTACACAATACAATCCCGTGGAAACAACTGCAGCAGGAACATCACAGGGAAGGTCCACACAGCCTCCCACCATTACCAAGGCCCCCACAGGCACAGTGTGACTCAGAGGAGGAACCTCCTGAGCCTGCTTCTGTAGGCAGATGGAGGCATGCTCAGTATGCCCAAGCCTTGGCAGAGAGGCAACACATAGCACACATATTGACACTGTAGGGACCCAGGGACTGACACCTCTCTCTGAACTGCACACACAGTACAATGGATGCCACACACATCACACTACCTGTATCTTATTTATTTATTTATTTATTTATTTTATTTATTTTACAATTGTTGACCGGGATAGTCCGACTGGATATATGTCCATTTTCAGCGGAGGCCCGGGGAGAAAAGCTCCACAGTAAAAACAGAGATCAATACATTGTAATAAAACAAAGTAAGACAATAAAACAAAAAACAACTGTATCTCCTATAATAGTAGATGCAACAAAGGAGATGCAGTACAGGAATATAATATACAATATCAGGGATACAATAATATAAGCACAGATTCCAGCATACCAATTCTCCTTTTAGGCTAATCACTTTGGTTAAGAGGAGAGAGAAACACAAAAGAAAGAGGGGATGCTTCTAGGAAGGGATCTATACCTGTCCGAGAAAGGGTCAGTCAGGACTTGAGCATTGACAGAGCCAATGTGACTTTAGATGGTGATTTAATCTTTTTTTGAAGAGGCTAAGGGAGGAAATGCAGGAAAGGCTGGGGGGGAGGGAGTTCCAGATTTTACCAATGGCATTGGTAAAAAGTGAGTCACCCCCTACATTGTTGGATTTGACCCCAGCATACCAATTCTCCTTTTAGGCTAATCACTTTGGTTAAGAGGAGAGAGAAACACAAAAGAAAGAGGGGATGCTTCTAGGAAGGGATCTATACCTGTCCGAGAAAGGGTCAGTCAGGACTTGAGCATTGACAGAGCCAATGTGACTTTAGATGGTGATTTAATCTTTTTTTGAAGAGGCTAAGGGAGGAAATGCAGGAAAGGCTGGGGGGGAGGGAGTTCCAGATTTTACCAATGGCATTGGTAAAAAGTGAGTCACCCCCTACATTGTTGGATTTGACTGTTTGAACTAGTATCTTATTTGAAGAGCGCAGACTACTGAGACTATTGTAGGGTCTAATTAAATTTTTCAGCCCTGGAGTTTTGTCAGGTTGGTTCAGGATTTTATATGCTTCAATAAGTTGGGTCTTCTGTAGAAGGTTAGTGAATTTAATCCAACCTAGGTTTCTTAGGTTAATACAGTGGTGTGTTCTGCAAGGCATTCCTCTTGCAAATCTAGCAATCTGATTATAGCAACGCGATAGTTTATTTAGTTCAGCTGTGTTAAGATTGGTGAGCATAGGGGAGGCATACAGGAGGGTGGAAAAAGATGAGAGCGGGCCATGGTCACTTTTGCTATTGGAGTTAGAAAAGATTTAATCCGGTATAGTGACCCGAGTTTTTTATTAACGGTTTTAATGGTCTGATTGATATGGATATCAAATCTAAGTTTGTTATCTATGGTGACTCCTAATAGTTTAGTATAGGAGTCTGGGGCGATGATTGTCCCATTTTTGGATTGGATAGTAAAGGATAGGGTTGTTATCTTTTGAGTGGGATGGAAAAGTAGTAATTTGGTTTTGTTTGGATTCAGGATCAGTTTACGTCCTAATAGCCATTTCTCTACTAACATGAAACATGATTGGGTTTTGGTTAGTAGGTTGACAGGAGATGTATCAGCACAGACTAATGTCGAGTCGTCTGCATATTGAATGCAGGTGGCTTCAGGGATGGCTTTATACAGGTCATTTATGAAGATAGTAAAAAGAAGAGGTCCCAGGATAGATCCTTGAGGTACTCCTATGGTATTAGGTAGGAGGTTAGAAAGCTTGGATTGCCAGAGTACGGCTTGTTTCCTGCCAGATAGATAGCCAAGAAACCAGTCCAGAGCTTGTTTGTCAAGTTGGAGATTTTCTAGTGTATGGTGAAGTAGCTGGTGGTTCACCATATCAAAGGCCTTTGATAGGTCAAGAAATAGTGCTGAAGATATTTTTTTGTCATTTCGGTTGAGATTAATAGTGTCGGTAAAAGAGAGAAGAGCAGTGGTTGTACTGTGGTGGGGTCTAAAACCATGTTGAGAATTGGTTATTAAATTGTTCAGGGTAAGATAGTAAAGCAGTTGTTTGTGTATACACTTCTCCATGATTTTGGCCAATGGTGACAGTATTGCTATGGGCCTGTAATTTGATAGTTCCGTTGATAAGCCACCTTTGTGGAGAGGTATGACATGGGATATTTTCCATATAGATGGGATTGTAGCTTCTGCTATGGTTCTATTGATAAGAACTGAGATATGATACGCAATGGTATCTGTTGCTATCTGTAAGTATTCAGCTGGGAGAAGGTCTGCAGAGAGAGTGGTTGGTTTTAATTTCTTCAGTAAGGATCTTATATAGGCAGTGGAGACAGGTTGAAATTTAAAGGTGGATTTTAGCTGTTGGAAGTTTTCCATTTTTATGGGGTTGGTGGATGGTAATTGATTAGCTAGGGATTGTATAGTGTCAGTAAAGAAATTGTTAAAGGAATTTGCTACGTCTTCAGGGATTTTGTCACTTAGTTTTTTTGGGGTAGGGGTAGAGGATTTACCTGGGTGGAGAAGATTATTTAGACCAGTCCAGAATTTTTGAGGGTTGTTTTGGTGTTTATTTTGGAGATGACAATAGTAATTTTTTTTGTCTAGTAGTATTGCTTTTTTGGTCTCATTTCTTAGTTGTTGGAATTTTATGCGGTCCGAGGTTGATTTGGTTAAATGCCATATATTCCAGGTTTTGTTTCTAATTTTGATTAGTGATATGGTGTTTTTTGTTAGCCAGGGTGCAATTCTTGTTTTTACTCTGATTGATCTCATTGGGGCGTGCGAGTTAAGTATGTTTAGGAATGTGCTATTAAAAAGAAGTACTGCCTCCTCTAGGGGGAGATGTTTAAGGGTTGCCCAGTTAAAGGAGTTAAGTTCCATCAGGAATTTGGTGAGGTCAAAATCCTTCTTATTTCTGACTGACCTGTACATAGGCGGAGTGGAGCATATTACCTTCTTTTTCATAATATAGGTGATGAGATGGTCACTAATGCTATTTGGAAGAGTCCCAGCCGAATATGTATGGTGTTGACTGTTGATGAGGATCCAGTCTAAGATACTTTCTTTTTGATTATTATTACCTACTCTGGTAGGGGAAGATATTAACTGACAGAAACTATGTAGGTTAATGTGAGTAGTGTTGTTGTCTGAGGAGCATTGAGTCCAGTCTATATTAACATCTCCTAGGATTATGGTTTCTTGAGGATAGTTGTTTGATAGCCAACTAAGGATGTGTTCAAGTGTGTCAGAGTTATTCCCGGGGGGAATGTAGGTCACAATTAGATTAATACTTTTATCTTTGTTTATTTGTAATTTTAGTGCAAGTATTTCAGCATTAGAGATCTGAGGTGGTTGAGGTAAATTGATAGTGACATTCAGTGTGCTCTTATAGAGCACCGCGATACCACCTCCTTTTTTTGACAGGTAATCAGCTCTATAAATATTGTAGCCTGGTGGCATTACCCCATTATCTTTGGTTCCTTGTTTTAGCCAGGTTTCTGTTAGACACATTATATCAGGGAGGTACATTGCTATTAGGGCATGCAGGTTATGAATCTTATTATTTAGACTCCTTATATTTAGGTGGTATATTTGGAGGGAGTTTGGTAGGGTAAGCAGTGGGTTGTTTACAATTGTAGTTGATGTGGGGCCTGGGTTAGGATGGATATCCCCATCTATGGTTATATTTTTTCTTGTAAGGTCTAATATTCTGATAAGCTTACATAATAATTTTAGTTCATGTTTGGATTTGGTGTGCTTTGAGTTGGGTTTAAGGGGGTTATGGTGGTTGGGGTGATATATTTTACTGGACAGTTGAAAGTTGTGAAGTTTAGAACAGCTTAGGGATGGGAAGGTACTAGTTTGGCGTCTGGGGTAGAAAAAACCTGTGAGTGTCTGGTCTTCATATCTAGTTAGTAGAAAAATTTTGATAAAAAGTAGTAAAGTACAGAATACAATTTTTAATATTGGCTTTCTTGTGAAGAGTGTTGTAGGCTTCATTTTACTTTGGGCGGTAATGCTTTGAATTGAGAAGGTATATGGGGGTTAGACTGGGGAAATTGGTAGTGAGGTGGGTGGAGATTTAAAGTCAAGTTTGGTTGACTAAAGAATAAATGAGGGTGTGGTTTGTTAGGTATCAATTTAGCCCTACTGGGGGCGGGTGGATTATGGGGGCAGGGAGAGACGCGGAGCGGGGTTTTTCCAGCACCCAACTATTTAGTGGCCAGGAAAAGTCAAGAAGAAATGGTATTTTCTTTAATTTGTGATACCAGCCTCTTACAATTTTTTGTTAATTTACAGGGAGTTTCAATTTTCACCAGTAGTGGTGTTTGAAATACTGTGTAGTTTATGGGTTAAGCGGGGTAAATTGCTGCTGCGTTCTGAACCCAGTACGCTAGTAATGCCAGTGATTGCTTTAACACTTAGTTTAGTTTAGAAGGAGCTGTTATTGATATACAAGACCTTGTCAAGATTCTTTTAGTTTGGGATGCTTTTTCTTGCTGCTCGCTGTAGTTCAGCTATACTTGATTACTTAGAAAGAGCGAACTGCTCTTGGGTGAGGACTTGTTTGTTTTGCCTGGGGTACACAGGGTGTTTAACACCTAGAAGTAGATTGTAAAGCATTTATACAAACATCAGGACACATCATATTTTGCAGAATAAGTGATGCAGTACAAATAAGAATCAACTACAAAAAAGGTTACAGGCTAATATTCATTTGTCATATCTACGCACTGTCTAAATAGCTAACAACCATATACAAACTATCGCTTTAAAGAACAGCATACTACAGTTGTGTAAAAAAGGTTAGACACTTCTATTAGTTATTTCCACCAAACCCCGTAGCTTATCTTATAGGTATAGAGCATTAAACAATCTCAGTACAGACATATATCACCTAAGGTATCACCAGATAGAGTATCAGTTATTTTAGCGAGAACACAAGCCAAGTATAAATTATCAAAAGAAATAACAAATGCATTTAATTTATGGTCGCCACTTCACCATATACTGATACAACGTATTGCGTAGTTTATTTACACTATCCAGCGAGATATAATCAGCTAAATGCACTTGGTATCTCGTGTACGCATTCACGCTACCAAACTGTGTCTACAGTTACCATATATAGATTAAGTATTGTACCCTGAAGTATCATTAATAAGTCCTATATATTTTCCTTAAGATATTTACAGAAATATGTCTTTAATACAATAATACTTACAAACCCTGCTAGAGCGACTACCGACTGGGTTCAGGATCACAGCAGTGATTCAAAAATGGTGGCACACCTTGAATAGAGAGCTCAAAGGTTGGAATGAGCAAAGGTTCCAGCTCCCAACGCGGAGCATGGTTTTTCCAGCTCCCAACTATTTAGTGGCCAGGAAAAGTCAAGAAGAAATGGTATTTTCTTTAATTTGTGATACCAGCCTCTTACAATTTTTTGTTCATTTACGGGGAGTTTCAATTTTCACCAGTAGTGGTGTTTGAAATACTGTGTAGTTTATGGGTTAAGCGGGGTAAATTGCTGCTGCGTTCTGAACCCAGTACGCTAGTAATGCCAGTGATTGCTTTAACACTTAGTTTAGTTTAGAAGGAGCTGTTATTGATATTCAAGACCTTGTCAAGATTTTTTTAGTTTGGGCTGCTTTTTCTTGCTGCTCGCTGTAGTTCAGCTATACTTGATTACTTAGAAAGAGCGAACTGCTCTTGGGTGAGGACTTGTTTGTTTCGCCTGGGGTACACAGAGTGTTTATCACCTAGAAGGGGATTGTAAAGCATTTATACAAACATCAGGACACATCATATTTTGCAGAATAAGTGATGCAGTACAAATAAGAATCAACTACAAAAAAGGTTACAGGCTAATATTCATTTGTCATATCTACACACTGTCTAAATAGCTAACAACCATATACAAACTATCGCTTTAAAGAACAGCATACTACATTTGTGTAAAAAAGGTTAGACACTTCTATTAGTTATTTTCACCAAACCCCGTAGCTTATCTTATAGGTATAGAGCATTAAACAATCTCAGTACAGACATATATCACCTAAGGTATCCCCAGATAGAGTGTCAGTTATTTTAGCGAGAACACAAGCCAAGTATAAATTATCAAAAGAAATAACAAATGCGTTTTATGTATGGTCGCCACTTCACCATATACTGATACAACGTATTGCGTAGTTTATTTACACTATCCAGCGAGATATAATCAGCTAAATGCACTTGGTATCTCGTGTACGTATTCACGCTACCACACTGCATCTACAGTTACCATATATAGATTAAGTATTGTACCCGAAGTATCATTAATAAGTCCTATATATTTTCCTTAAGATATTTCAGAAATATGTCTTTAATATGATAATACTTACAAACCCTGCGAGAGCGACTACCGACTGGGTTCAGGATCACAGCAGTGATTCAAAAAATGGCGGCACACCTGGGTAGCTTAGTAACCTTGCCTACGTCAGAGGTAGGGGGAGGAATAGAGAGCTAAAAGGTTGGAATGAGGAAAGGTTCCAGCTCCCAACACGGAGCGGGATTTTTCCAGCTCCCAACTATTTAGTGGCCAGGAAAAGTCAAGAAGAAATGGTATTTTCTTTAATTTGTGATACCAGCCTCTTACAATTTTTTGTTAATTTACAGGGAGTTTCAATTTTCACCAGTAGTGGTGTTTGAAATACTGTGTAGTTTATGGGTTAAGTGGGGTAAATTGCTGCTGCGTTCTGAACCCAGTACGCTAGTAATGCCAGTGATTGCTTAGGAGCTGTTATTGATATACAAGACCTTGTCAAGATTATTTTACTTTGGCCTGCTTTTCTTGCTGCTCGCTGTAGTTCAGCTATACTTGATTACTTAGAAAGTGCGAACTGCTCTTGGGTGAGGACTTGTTTGTTTCGCCTGGGGTACACAGAGTGTTTAACACCTAGAAGGAGATTGTAAAGCATTTATACAAACATCAGGACACATCATATTTTGCAGAATAAGTGATGCAGTACAAATAAGAATCAACTACAAAAAAGGTTACAGGCTAATATTCATTTGTCATATCTACGCACTGTCTAAATAGCTAACAACCATATACAAACTATCGCTTTAAAGAACAGCATACTACAGTTGTGTAAAAAAGGTTAGACACTTCTATTAGTTATTTACACCAAACCCCGTAGCTTATCTTATAGGTATAGAGCATTAAACAATCTCAGTACAGACATATATCACCTAAGGTATCACCAGATAGAGTATCAGTTATTTTAGCGAGAACACAAGCCAAGTTTAAATTATCAAAAGAAATAACAAATGCATTGAATTTATGGTCGCCACTTCACCATATACTGATACAACGTATTGCGTAGTTTATTTACACTATCCAGCGAGATATAATCAGCTAAATGCACTTGGTATCTCGTGTACGCATTCACGCTACCACACTGTGTCTACAGTTACCATATATAGATTAAGTATTGTACCCTGAAGTATCATTAATAAGTCCTATATATTTTCCTTAAGATATTTACAGAAATATGTCGCGGAGCGGGGTTTTTCCAGCTCCCAACTATTTAGTGGCCAGGAAAAGTCAAGAAGAAATGGTATTTTCTTTAATTTGTGATACCAGCCTCTTACAATTTTTTGTTAATTTACAGGGAGTTTCAATTTTCACCAGTAGTGGTGTTTGAAATACTGTGTAGTTTATGGGTTAAGCGGGGTAAATTGCTGCTGCGTTCTGAAACCAGTATGCTAGTAATGCCAGTGATTGCTTTAACACTTAGTTTAGTTTAGAAGGAGCTGTTATTGATATACAAGACCTTGTCAAGATTCTTTTAGTTTGGGCTGCTTTTTCTTGCTGCTCGCTGTAGTTCAGCTATACTTGATTACTTAGAAAGAGCGAACTGCTCTTGGGTGAGGACTTGTTTGTTTCGCCTGGGGTACACAGAGTGTTTAACACCTAGAAGGAGATTGTAAAGCATTTATACAAACATCAGGACACATCATATTTTGCAGAATAAGTGATGCAGTACAAATAAGAATCAACTACAAAAAAGGTTACAGGCTAATATTCATTTGTCATATCTACGCACTGTCTAAATAGCTAACAACCATATACAAACTATCGCTTTAAAGAACAGCATACTACAGTTGTGTAAAAAAGGTTAGACACTTCTATTAGTTATTTACACCAAACCCCGTAGCTTATCTTATAGGTATAGAGCATTAAACAATCTCAGTACAGACATATATCACCTAAGGTATCACCAGATAGAGTGTCAGTTATTTTAGCGAGAACACAAGCCAAGTATAAATTATCAAAAGAAATAACAAATGTGTTTAATTTATGGTCGCCACTTCACCATATACTGATACAATGTATTGCGTAGTTTATTTACACTATCCAGCGAGATATAATCAGCTAAATGCACTTGGTATCTCGTGTACGCATTCACGCTACCACACTGTGTCTACAGTTACCATATATAGATTAAGTATTGTACCCTGAAGTATCATTAATAAGTCCTATATATTTTCCTTAAGATATTTACAGAAATATGTCTTTAATACAATAATACTTACAAACCCTGCTAGAGCGACTACCGACTGGGTTCAGGATCACAGCAGTGATTCAAAAAATGGCGGCACACCTGGGTAGCTTAGTAACCTTGCCTACGTCAGAGGTAGGGGGAGGAATAGAGAGCTCAAAGGTTGGAATGAGCAAAGGTTCCAGCTCCCAACGCGGAGCGGGGTTTTTCCAGCTCCCAACTATTTAGTGGCCAGGAAAAGTCAAGAAGAAATGGTATTTTCTTTAATTTGTGATACCAGCCTCTTACAATTTTTTGTTAATTTACAGGGAATTTCAATTTTCACCAGTAGTGGTGTTTGAAATACTGTGTAGTTTACGGGTTAAGCGGGGTAAATTGCTGCTGCGTTCTGAACCCAGTACGCTAGTAATACCAGTGATTGCTTTAACACTTAGTTTAGTTTAGAAGGAGCTGTTATTGATATACAAGACCTTGTCAAGATTCTTTTAGTTTGGGCTGCTTTTTCTTGCTGCTCGCTGTAGTTCAGCTATACTTGATTACTTAGAAAGAGCAAACTGCTCTTGGGTGAGGACTTGTTTGTTTCGCCTGGGGTACACAGAGTGCTTAACACAAACCCTGCTAGAGCGACTACCGACTGGGTTCAGGATCACAGCAGTGATATAGTGTATAGACTGTGTACTGCGTGCATCTGACAGAGCCAACCGTCGAGCACCTCCCTCACAACTGCGGCAGGCATAAGGTAAGTCAGTCTTCTTAACAATAAATGAATGGAGTAATATGTTATGGTAGCATAGCTATAGTATCGCTGCATGCCTGCATGCAAGGGAATGGAGTGGTCTATCAGGATAGCAGCAGACAACTGACAGCTATGTGGGACAACAGGAAATGTCTGCCCAATTCTGGCTTCCCTAGAGAATGCGGTAGTCCCCTAGGTGACAAATCTCACTGCAGTATATGTGTTGGGGGGGGGGCTAACAAACTTGTGGGTCATAGGTCACAAGCATGGATGCCAGTCTGGGGGTCCAATACTCACCCCTCAGCCTCACCCAGCAAGTCAGCCATAGAAAACCAAAAATAAATGCCTGTAAAAGGCCCACAAATGGGGAAAATGATGAAATATGCCCATACAGACTTTCACAGTGATATCACAGCAGGTCTTGCAGTTGCAGTAAGGCTCTGAAGGGTAAGAAGTCTGAAACCCAAATGTCTGCCATTACAATTTAACCTGTGCTCTTTAGTGATATGCCTGTAGTCTCCAAGACAGGCACAATACTATGCTAAATGGAACCAAAATATAAAGGGAACATCAGTACAGTGGGCAGCCAACAGGTGTGCCCCCCACACACACACCTATGTTCCCATAGAAATGCAGTAACAGTAATGTTTGTAGGGTATTAGCAGCAGAGTACACATTCCCAGGGCTTTCCCAATTGAACTTCATAACTTGCATGTCCACAATATGCAGGGGTCAATGAGCTATGTATATATGTGCATCAATACTGTCATTATGTGACCTGCACTTACTCCTGGTTGTTGTTGTGTCTTAGTGGCCTAGGTACAGTACTGTGGATGTCAGAGTCCATGTTCCAAGAACTGCAGTGCCAAGTATTCTGCCTGTCAAATACAACTATGGTAGGACCAAAAAAGAGCGTGTCCAGCCAAAAACAGCCACAAACTTCAAACAGCAAGGATACCTGATGGTCAATGAAAGTCGGAGAAGGAGGATTTAGCATACACGACCTTTATTCACGCTTTCGTCAATAAGACTTCATCAAAAAAAAATTAATGCAACCAAGTATTACCATTTTATACCCATTAGTTAATGGTCAATTATTCAATTAAATTAAATACTCAATTAAATACAATTAACTAATGGGTATAAAATGGTAATGCTCGGTTGCTTGAATTTTTTCTGATGAAGTCTTATTGACAAAAGCGTGAATAAAGGAAGTGTATGCTAAATCCTGCTTCTCCGACTTTCATTGACCATCAGGTATCCTTGCCTTCTGAAGTTTACAACTACGGTAGAAGTTGTACACGCTGTCCAGACATCAATATCTATTACTGCAGGAAAGCTGGACAGGTCAGGGACAGGGGCCACACATATGGACAGTACACAGCTCAGAGTAACCTACAGAGTGTCTAGCATGCCCCTCAACTGTACAGACATTTTGCAGAATGTCCAGAGGTTTGCATCATATTTATGGTCTCTTTAAAATGAAATCATGGTTTTCTGGCAAATCATTGGCAAATCACAAAAGACGAAAGTCAGAAAATAATGACAGCATGCAGTTTCAGACTTCATACCCTTTAGGAAAATGCATGCTAATGCAAAGCCTGTTACTGTATCACCTTTCTAGGTTTGTAAGGCCAGTAGTTAACAATGGTCCCTATATGTAGGTCTTTGTCCCCAAATTACGGGTCTATATTAAAATACCGAAACCTCACTTATGCAAATACCTAAATGCCGACACATAAATAGTGAACCGTGAAAACACCAAATGTCCTGAAGTGCAAAATTCAAAATATCGAATTGCCATAGTTGGCCAACCTCACTGCCCACTACGTACTACCTACCCAAACAAAATAAATAATCCACACTTCCCCATATCTACACTTCACCCATATATCCCATATCCTAATCAAACATTCACTACACACAAATGTATCTAACTATAAACAAACAACACCCAACTATGGGAAAAGTATAATTTACATATACATTCAGCTACACAATTATATTACTATACATACACTTAACATAACCCTACTTCTAACCCAAGGTAAAGATTGCAAGTATTACTATGTATGCACTTACCTTAACCCGCACCCTAACACTAAGGTCCCTAACTATTGCACATTTACTCTAGGAAGCTATACCGGATAAGGGCCAACTATGACAACTCTATATTTCAAAATTCATGCTTCAGGACGTTCAGTGTTTTTGTGGTTCACTATTTATGTGTCGGCCTTTAGGTATTCGCGTAAGTAAGGTTTCGCTATTTTAATATAGACCCCCAAATTACTTATGGGTGTGTCCAGATGTCTGGCTGTAAATAGTCAGGAGGTGTGGTGCCTAGTAGGACATCAGGTACCTGAAGGTCAGTGTACTGCTAGGTTATAAAAGGCTGCCAACTTACTGTGTCAGCACTGACAACATCTCACTGGCCAACATCCATACCCCTGGGATGACAGGTTGTCACAGAAGGAGCACAAGTATGCCTTGTATATCTGTTCTGCTTGTCTTAACAGTGCATTTGCCTGCCAACTATGCAAACACCGTTCCGAAGACAAAATGTATGGGTGTGTCCAGATGTCTGGCTGTAAATAGTCAGGAGGTGTGGTGCCTAGTAGGACATCAGGTACCTGAAGGTCAGTGTACTGCTAGGTTATAAAAGGCTGCCAACTTACTGTGTCAGCACTGACAACATCTCACTGGCCAACATCCATACCCCTGGAATGACAGGTTGTCCCAGAAGGAGCACAAGTATGCCTTGTATATCTGTTCTGCTTGTCTTAACAGTGCATTTGCCTGCCAACTATGCAAACACCGTTCCGAAGACAAAATGTCTCAGTAATGTGAAGAGCAACACAGGTGCAACTCGACTCAAACAGGCAGTAAATCACTATTTTATTATTTATAAACTACTCAATAGAAGTACATAAAATCACGGTTAAGCGCTTTCATCTGACAGAGCAGACCATCAGAACAATTGATTACTGAGACATTTTGTCTTTGGAACGGTGTTTACAGTGTTGCTTTGGTGTTTTTGTTCGTTTTCTGCCAACTATGTGCAAAACAAGAAAGGGTCATGTCAAAACATCAGTGGCAGACAGTGGGGAAGCAGATGTCATACCTATAAGAAAAAGCAAGCAAATACCAAACTAGTCTCCTAATTGTCTATGTTTGGCAGAATAATATTAACACCCTGTCCCCATGTCTGGGCCTTTGTCTGACTGTCATATATGGGCCTGTCCAGATGTCAGTCTGCGATGGTTTGGCAGCTAGGCCAACATGTAGACTCATAATACCATATAACAACTCAAACCGTCTGAGGACCACAGTAGACATAGTGGTGCAATGATGGACAACCTGCTAAACAGGTACACTCAGAGGTGTGAAGGCCACAAGTTTGTGTGTGATATTATGGTATTTACCCCGCTCACATCCGAATTACAAATACATAACAGCAGCCACTATGGCCAAAGCCTGTGACTGGACTACAGAAGGACAAGAGACTTACATAAGGGGAAGGGGAACTACTGGCCAGACAAATGGAGAATGTGTACACCAGAACAAATTGTACAGTAACATAGGTGCCATGCAGTGTATGGAGTCAGTAAACATCACCTGCAAATACACAATATACATCCATGTAAGTGAAGGTCCACAACAAAACAAAAACTCAAACAAAGGACACCTCAGAGGCAAAAACACATGAGAATTCCACAAACCTACACACCACAGACCATGCAGACTCCACACACCAGGATCTTGCAAACAGTAAGGCCTTACCCCAAATCCCAAACACCTACCCTACACAGATAGGCTAACAGAAATGTCCCTCTACCCCATTCCATACAGACTCTGCTGAGATGACTCATGTCTGGCATACAAAGCAATCCAGACCCTGCCTTGATGGGACTGTTGCACATCTGGAAGTCACGGCCCACTCGATCAACCCGCAGGTGCAGCATCAACCTGGTCTGTGATATCAGTACGGCTTGCTGGTGTGACAGATACATGTCCCACACACTCCCACATCTGTGAAATACACTCCCTGTCCACATCTAGTTAAGTAAATACCTTTAGTGATGTGCTCTCTGTATAAGTGCATGGGAAACACAAAATACAGTCCTGTGATTCCACCTGTGTCCCTGTTGGACAGGGACTCTGTGTGCTGACATGTCTTAACATGCGCTACACTCCTGTCTGCATGGGTTATGAGGGCTTCAGGGCCAATACCCTATTAATGTCATATCAAGCTATCAACCTATACACAACTGTCTGTCAGTGGTTCACTACATTACTCTATACTGCTCTGCTACTGACATACCTGAAAGTCACAGTGCTTTCCTTAGTCTGCTGTCTGTGCTCACTTTTGCTCTGGCTATCCACAAGCCTTGGCATTGCACCCTTCCATCACCACCACCTTCGGTACTGAAGCAATTTTCAACTAAAGCTCATATCTTCCTTGTGAAATCTCAACTTGTAAACACAAGCCTTCCAGTAGATTTCATTATTAGTTTGCTCGGGCCATCCACAAGCCTTGGGATTGCACCCCCCTCACCACCGCCTTCAGTTCTGAAACAATTTTCAGCTAAAGCTCAAATCGCCCAGGGAAATATTAACTTGTAAACACAAGACTTTCAGTAGAATTAATTATTAGTTTGCTCTGGCCATCCACAAACCTCAGGATTGCACTCCCCCACCAGCACCACCGCCTTCGGTTCTGAAGCAATTTTCAGCTGAAGCCTAAATCAGCCCTGAGAAATCTCAACTTGCAAACACAAGCCTTCCAGTAGAATTAATTATTAGGTGAATGTCATTGAATTTGTTTTTAACAATTTTTTCTTACTTTGTGACCATCTTTGTGAGGTGAGCACAGCTGCATTGAGCTCCATTCAGCTTTTAACTTGGAGAGCTTTAATGAAGTTGGCCACTCCGTAGAACATACTCTACTAATTGTACAAGTTCCTTATTCTCTCTGTATACAAACAGGTGAGCTCCAGAGTCTAAGGTTAAAACTATTCCAAAACAGACCTTAAGTTTAGTCCCAATTCCCTTAGCTCTACTCACCATTAAATAGCTTGCTAGCAACATTTGGTTTCTTTAAACTGAAAAGCTATAACATAGTGTATTGTCTTACTTACATTTCCTGGCTCCTGAATGTTTTTTTTTTTCTTTTCTATTTGGAATCCCTCCTGCTGGGCTTGCTCTGCAATCAGTTCTAACCATCCAATCTCAGTGATAATTGCTACCTCCCTCCCCCAAGCCATTCTTATAGGAGGCTATATCAATACCCACTCCTTTGACAGCCATCTTTAAAATGTAGTATAGTCCTAATCTGAAGGAGCTTCTGTGCTCATTGTAAGTTTTTTTTTTTAATATGCATATGCCTTTTTAGCATTGTTTGTTTGCTGTCATAATTTACAGGGATTTTTATGCTGGTTTATATAAGTGCTACATTTATTATTGCTATTTAGAGTGTATAGTCTAACAAAACTGTGATGCTTTTTTTTTTTTACTGCTCATTGTATATGTAGAGCTTGGTGATTAATCCAGTGTGTATATGCTTGCTTACATATCTAAACTTCCATAGGAAGCTAGGGTGGCTTCATAGACAATTCCTTTTGATATCTGCTTCACTATAGTTGCATTTAGTATTAATAAGCAGAAACATACAGTTGCTGTTTGTTTTGTACACAAACAGCAGAAACACAGCATTTGTTACAAATTCTAGCCAATATCTTACCCAACTACAGTTCTAATTGGTATTGGTTAGAAGAAACATACCTGCTCTCAGTAAGGAGAAACATACAGTTTGTTTATTTGGTATCTAGTATTTGAAAAGCTGAAACAGTATTTGTTACCCAACTATAGTTTCCATTGTATTAGTTAGCAGAAACATATAGTAAGGAGAAACATACAGATATGGTATCTGAAAAGCAGAAAAGTACAGTTTTGTACCTACCATAAATGTAGATGTCCGAGAGGAATGCATCTGCAGTCTTTACAAATGGGTTGTCCTGTCGTCAGGCAGCCCTTCGGTCGGCCGGATTCCAAAGTCTGGGTCTGACTTCGGCTGGTGTCGCACTTCACCCGACGTCATTGCGGCAGTCATTCGGGTATAAAGGCATCAGCCGACGCCATTTTCCTCAGTGTTTCTTGCCCCAGATAACAGGTGCTCTCTTGGATGGCTAAATTTGGATAAATGCCAAAGTTTCCAAATAGTAGAGAGCAAACACACAAAAAAGCATGTATGTACATATATACAAACAAATACACCATAATAGACCCCCCCCCAAGCTAGCTGAAGATTGGTAAGTACCCTAGGAGTACCTCAGAGGGGAAGGAGGGTGGGTAATCCTGACTGCAGATGCATTCCTCTCGGACATCTACATTTATGGTAGGTACAAAACTGTACTATGTCCTTCAAGGATGCATCTTCAGTCTTTACAAATGGGTAGAATACCATAGCTAAACTAAGGGAGGAGGAAATGAGAGTAGATTATGGTGTAGTCAGGATCCCTTGCAAAACAGCAGTGGCAAAACCAGCACGGGATCTAGAGTATAGAGGTAAGTTATAATGCTTGGCAAATGTATGCACGGAGGTCCAAGTAGCAGCCTCTATAATGTCCTTGGTAGCCACTCCTCGTAAGAAAGCTGTGGTAGTGGCTGTAGCCCTTGTGGAGTGAGGCCTGATGTTCTCTGGAGTTTTCTTTCCATGGTAGGAGTAACAAAATCTAATGCAATTTCCTATCCATTTGGAGATTGTCTGTTTAGAAATTGGTTTTCCTTCCTTTCCTGTTGCATATGCTACCAGAAGCTGGTCAGTTTTTCTATTGTTTTTTGTCCTGTCCAGGTAGTAGCGTAATTGTCTGTGTACATCCAAGGTATGTAAGAGCTTTTCTCCCCTGTTCTGTGGATTGGGGAAGAATGTAGGAAGGTGGGTAGCCTGATTTAAAGAGACTCTGGATACCACCTTAGGCATAAATGTAGGATTTGTTCTCAGGGACACTCTATCTTGATGGAAGATCAGGAAGGGTTGTACTGCCATTAATGCCTGTAGTTCAGAGACCCTTCTTGCTGAAGTTATCACCAGCAGGAAAGCAGTCTTCCAGGATAAGTATTGCAATTCTACTGTAGCTGCTGGTTCGAAAGGAGGTAGAGTCAGTTTTTCCAGCACAAAGTTCAAGTCCCATGCTGGCAATGGAGGTTTCCTGGGAGGTTTTACATTTTTAATTCCTCTCAGAAACTGTCTGAGCAGAGGATGCGAGAAGACAGGAGGATCCAAGCTGTATTCTGCTGAAATAGCTGATGCATGTATCTTGATGGAGGAATAGGACAGGCCTGTATGGAAGAGCTCCGCCAAGTACTCCAGGATGTTGGCTATGTTCACCAGTGTCACATCTTGCCCCTTTGCAGTACTCCAGATGAGATATCTTTTCCATTTTGCTGCATAATTCTTTCTTGTTGAAGGTCTACGAGCCTCCAGGATTATGTCTTTAACCCTTTGTGATAAATTTGGGTTAATTGCTGTTATGTAATGTTCCAGGCAGTTAGCTGCAGAGTTTTTAGGTTTGGATGCAGGATGTTGTAGTTGTTCTGTGTCAGCAGTAATGGAATCAGGGGCAGTGTCCATATTTGTTCCCAGGACATGCTCCTCAGCAGTGGATACCAATGTTGTCTTGGCCAGTCTGGGGCTATCAGAATGATCCTCGGATGTTCCTCTTTGATCTTGAGAAGCACCTTGTGCATCAAAGGAAGAGGTGGGAATGCGTATGCTGTCAGGCTTTTCCAACTGAAAGATAGGGAGTCCACCTTCCAAGCAAGTGGGTGGTAAGTCCTCGTGCAGAATTTCTTCAACTGGTGATTGAATGGGGATGCAAACAAGTCTATTTGTGGTAATCCCCATTCTCTTGTGATGGTTTTGAAGATGTCTGGATGCAGCATCCATTCGTGGGCATCTGTTGTAGTTCTGCTCAATATGTCTGCTAGAATGTTTTCCTTCCCTGGTACATAAATTGCCTGTAACTGAATGTTGTAGCTCAGAGCCACATCCCATAGGTCCATTGTCAGCCAGCATAGAGGGTATGAGTGTGTGCCTCCCTGTTTGTTGATGTACCACATAACTGTGGTGTTGTCTGTCCTTATCATCAACTGGCCTTCTTGGAGAAAAGGTCTGAATGCCTGGATTGCCAATTTTACTGCCATTATTTCTTTTAGATTTATGTGCAGGTGCAGCTGGTCTTGAGTCCATAGGCCTTGAATGCACTTGCCCATCATGTGTGCCCCCCAACCGAGGTCTGAGGCATCTGTCGTGATGGATTGTCTTTGTTGACTTTTGCAGAAGGGTAGTCCTGTGTTTGATTGACAGGCCTGAGCCCACCATAAGAACTCTTGCTTCAGGCATGGGATCATTGGAATTTTGGTTTCTAGGCTGTGCTTGTGCTGAGACCACAAATTCTTTAGGTACCACTGTAGCTTTCTCATATGCAGCCTGGCATGAGGGACCAGTAGTATGCAGGATGCCATGAAGCCTAGAGCTTGTAGCACTTTTCTTGCAGTTAGATGGCTCTGCTTTGTTAATGCCAAGAAGTAGAGGGGAAGTTGCTCTTTCTTTTCTGCAGTTAGAAATGCCATTTGTTTTGATGTGTCCAGTTCTGCACCCAGAAAGGTTATTCTTTGGGATGGAATCAGCCTTGACTTTTTTGTATTGACTGTGTATCCCAGGGCTTGCAGCAGGTAGATGACTCTTTGTAAGTCTTCTGATAGTTTGTTTTTGTTGTCCGCTTGTATCAGGCAGTCGTCCAGGTAGGGATAGATTTGAATTCCCTGAAGTCTGCAATGAGCGATTACTGATGCCAGGCATTTCGTGAACACTCTGGGCGCAGCAGATAAGCCAAAGGGCAATGCTGAGAATTGATAGTGCTCTGATCCTGCAAGAAATCTGAGGTATCTTCTGCAAATTGGTCTTATGGGGACGTGCAGGTATGCCTCCTTGAGATCTAGAGTTACCAGCCAAGACTCCTTGCCCAGCATGGGAAGAAGCTGCTGTAGGGTCAGCATTTTGAATTTTGGAACAATGTGGAATGTGTTTAAAGCGGACAGGTCTAGAATAGGCCTCCATTTGTTTTCTTTTCTTGGTACCAGGAAGAGCCTGGAGTAAAATCCCTTCCCTTGCTCCATAAATGGTACCTTTTCCACAGCTCTCATTCTTAATAATTGAGATATTTGTTTTAGAGCTTCTGCCCTTTGAGAAGGTGGTAGGTTTGGCATTCCTCTCTTTCCTGGTAGTGTATGGAAATGTAACCTGTAACCTTTGTCTATAGTCTGCAAAATCCATTTTTCTCTTGTAATGCAGTGCCAGTTTCTTGAAAATAATGTTAGCTTTCCGCCTAAGGGTGCTTCTAGTTGTTCCCTGGTAGGCGGTGCCACCGCCAAGTCACTGTGATTGAGTTGTTGTAGTGGTGGTAGCTGTATCCGTGCCTCATTGGTTGTTACCCTGCCACTGGCGACCCCTGTAGGCACCCCTGGATTGGTTTCTGCCTCTAGAGCACCTATTCCTGCCTCTTTGTGCCTTAGAGGAGTCCGGAAAGGACCAATTCTTGGAGGGCCAGTTCCTGCTAAACCTTGGAGGTTGAACTTGTAAGAAATCTTTCACTGTTTGCACAGATTTTGCTTTCTCTTCCATCTTTTTAGTACCTGTTGTGCAGGGGCACCAAATAAACTGACCTTGTCCATAGGTGCATCCAAAAGCTTAGATTTGACATGGTCTGGCAATGCCTGTTCTTTCAACCATGCATGCCTTCTGATAACTGTGCCAGTCATGGCTGATCTAAAGGAAGCCTCCAGTGCATCATAGCCACATTTTAAAGAATGGTTACTAACCTGCTGTATGTTATGTAACATTTCTTGAACATACTTTTTATCTAAAGATTCTTCAGAGGACAGCTTTTTAGTCAACTGGTCAAGCATAAACTCTTGATATTGAATCATATGAAATTGGCAGTTCAAAGCTCTAGCTGACAAAGTAGCAGAGGTGTAAACTTTTTTACCCCATCTCTCTAAGGACCTGGATTCCCTTTCAGAGGGAGGGTTTTAGAAGAAGTAGCTGCTACGGCTTTAGGGCCCTGGGAGATAGTCTCTGGATCTGCAAAGGAGCCTTATATAAGTGGTGATGAGTGTCCGGGACCCTGTAGTACCTATCGGGCTTAGCAGGAGCCGGAGGTAAAGTATCAGGAGCAGTGCAAGCATCATTAAATGCATCATCAACAACAGGTAGAACTGGAGGTATAGCTAAAGGCCTATGCTGTGGCAAATGTAGAAAGGTCCTAAGCCTTTTTCTAGAGTCTGAGAAATCTTGGCCCTGCCACTGAAATTGTTCCCTCATAGCATGCAAGGTTTCCCCAAAGGAAAATTCCTCAGGAGGAGAGGCTGAAGGGATGGACTCCTCAGCATCAGAGTCTTCATAAGGAGAATAAGAAGCCTCAGGAGGGTCTGTATGTTCTGAGTCATCAGAGGAATCATCTGTAGCCACTGGCTCAGGAGGCTCTGCTCTAGGCCTCTTTTCTGGAGGAGGGAGAGAGGCCCTGTCTGGATGAGGCTGGGCTCCACGAATTAAAGAGATGAGATCCTCTGCCAAGGAAAGCATATGGGAGCTGGTGCTGGGCCTGTGAGAGGGGGGCTTGGCAGGCACAGGTTTTGATGCTTTGGCTGCTTTAGCCCTGGCAAAGGCCTTAATAGACATAGCTGGTGGAGGCCTAGCAGCTCCACGTGCAGGGGTAGAAATATCTAGGGGAATGGTGTCTGATAAATCCTGTGAAATCGCAACCGAAGGTTGGATTTCAGAAGCTGTCTCTACCAGGTTAGAAGAGGCCTCGGTAGAAGGCAAGTTATCGGCTGAAGAAAGAACCGCTTGCTCGGTTTCGGCCGAAACCGACACACCCGTTGTTTGCCTAACCGCGGCTTGGGCCGAAACCGCGGACCGCGAGTGTCGGTCCTTTTCTTTGCGTTTTTGGTTATTTGCGTAGTCGGAGGATCCGACGGCATAATGTAGGCAAAATCGGAGCCGAAAATCTGCTCAGCAAAGTCCGAGCGACGTCTAAGCATCCGTCGGTTAAAAGAAGCACAGGCTAGACAAGCTGCTACGTTGTGGTCTGGGCCTAAACAATGAATGCAATAGGAGTGGAAATCTTTATGAGGTATTTGTTTCCCACAAGATAAACAGTTATTAACTTTCTCTGACATCGGCTGAGGCAAGAAAGAGTCCCCAACGGGGTACTTAGCTTTATAGAAGTCTTCGAAGTAGTATTCGGTAGAAGTAATCTCTGGATCTGACCGACCGGCACTTGCGAACAGCTTCTGCTTCGGGCACCACGCGGCAAGAAAGACTGAGGAAAATGGCGTCGGCTGATGCCTTTATACCCGAATGACTGCCGCAATGACGTCGGGTGAAGTGCGACACCAGCCGAAGCCAGACCCAGACTTTGGAATCCGGCCGACCGAAGGGCTGCCTGACGACAGGACAACCCATTTGTAAAGACTGCAGATGCATCCTTGAAGGACATCAGTGTTGGTTGCAAACTCTAATCTGCATCACAACTAATTGCTGTTCTAACTGGTTTTGTAAGCAGAAGCATACTTGGTATTTGTAAGCAGAAACATGCAGTTGCTATTTGGTATTTGAAAAACAGAAACACAACATCTGTTACACATTCTAGCCAGTATCTTACCTAACTATGGTGCTACTTTAACCTGTTAGACTTAGTACATTGTTACGTTTGTCTGTAATAATCTGCCTAGTCACCATTTTTTATTCTTTGTGATTCCTTACTCTTCCCCAGACAATTATCTATGTACCTACTTATTGTACCATTTGTTGTACCAACTCTGTCTTCTGTTAATCCTTCCATCACTCTCTGACTAATATCCTCTACTCTCCTAATTGTCTCCATTTCTCCTAGAACTATACTACTCCTTTTCTGCTCACACACTCTCTTTTTTTTCCCTTTTTGCAGTTTGCTCGGGCCATCCACAAACCTCGGGATTGTGCCCTACCCCACCACCACTGCCTTCGGTTCTAAAGCAATTTTCAGCTAAAGCTCAAATCAGCCCTGGGAAATCTCAACTTGTAAACACAAGCCTTCCAGTAGAATTATTAGATGAATGTCACTGAATTTGTTTTTAACAATTTTCTCTTACTTTGTGACCATATGTGTTTGGTGAGCACAGCTGCATTGAGCTCCATTCAGCTTCTAACTTGGAGAGCTTTAATGAAGTTGGCCCCTCAGTAGGAACATACTCTACTAATCCATCCTTCTTACCATAGCTGGGTGGAACTTTTAGTTAAAGCATACTTCCCATTCTATATTTCCAACTTCCCACTCCCTCCTAGGGAAGCTAACCATAGATTAATTATTATTGAATCTTACCTTACCTTATCTTTAGGCTAAGCTACCTTCTTGCTCAGTCAATCTGTTGCTGTTACTGATAGGTTTCTGCAGCTTTAGGTTCCTCAAGCTCTAGCCCACTCTGTTCACCCTTCGGGCTCACTCTGCTCCCCTCCCTGCCGCCAAATTACACCCACTCCCAGTGCTCCTACACTTATAGCCCATATATACCCAGCCCCTCCACAACAGCCTATTACCATCCCTCAGTCATCAGATTCACTCCCACCTTCACACCACACCCTCTACCTCACAACAACCTCCTCTGTACACCCCACCCACACAATGCAAGGCATACTAAGACTACTACTACTAACTCTCACCACTCTAGCTTACACCACATCCATACACTCTAACATACCAACAAACACTACTTACCACATAACACGCACACAAAACCTCACACAAATATAGTAATATGCTCTACACTATTTAACAACAATTTGTTACTCTACTTACACAAAACAGCAACCACACTACCTCACAAAAGGCTAACAGTATCCAAAAAACACATATATATATATATAGCCTATGCCATAAAACTCACACTATTCCTCAGAAAATGGCTACTCATCTCAGGGGACATATACCCCAACCCAGGTCAAAGCAACCCAATCCCATCCCTGAAACACACGTCAGACCTGCTTATTATCAATATAAACACACATAGCATATCCAACAAACTACATGACTTTCACGCATTCATATCCCACTACTCCCCAGACATATTGACCGTTACAGAGACCTGGCTAAAACTTGACATACAAAATGAAGAAATTCTTCCCCTAGGCTATAACATCCTAAGCCAAGATAGAGGTACCAAAAGGGAGGAGAAGTTGCAATCTTATTTAAAAATACACTCAACCTCCAACCACTAAAAACCCCACTTCCCAAACTCCAGAATGCAGAGACATTAGGCTCCATTATGTCCCTTAAAAAAAATATCCGCATCCTGTGTAGTTACAGTCCTCCAGGAACTAACTCACCTATAATAGAAGAGATACTACAATGGGCCGCAATCAACCTACCCCAAGAAACCATCCTGCTATCAACATCCTCTGTAGTTATATTCACCAGGAAATAACTCACCTATAATAGGAGAGATACTACAATGGGCCGCAATCAACCTACCCCAAGAAACCATCCTGCTATCAACATCCTCTGTAGTTATATTCCTCCAGGAAATAACCCACCTATAATAGAAGCGATACTACAATGGGCCACAATCAACCTACCCCAAGAAACCATCCTGCTGTCAACATCCTCTGTAGTTATATTCCTCCAGGAAATAACTCACTTATAATAGAAGGGATACTACAATGGGCCACAATCAACCTACCTCAAGAAACCATCCTGCTATCAACATCCCCTGTAGTTATATTCCTCCAGGAAATAACTCACCTATAATAGGAGAGATACTACAATAGGCCACAATCAACCTACCCCAAGAAACCATCCTGCTATCAACATCCTCTGTAGTTATATTCATCCAGGAAATAACTCGCCTATGATAGAAGAGATACTACAATGGGCCACAATCAACCTACCCCAAGAAACCATTCTGCTAGGTGACCTAAACTTAGACTGGCTAGCCTGCAACTCCAACAACCCCTCAAACCCTATTAACTTATTTGGATTCTCACAACTAATCCAAGAACCCACCAGAGTAGACAAAAAATTCAATAGAGCCTCCATTTTAGATTGGACACTAGTTAATATCCCCACAGAAAATTATCATGTGGGCTGCTTACCTGCTACATTGAGTGACCACTGGCCTAAATTCCTCCTTCATAAACCCAAACCCATGATATTCAAACAGACTAGGGACGAGCACAAAGTCAATCCACAAACTCTTAACAGTATGGTCCAGCAACAGGACTGGAATCCACTAAAAACTCTACCTTTAGACCAGGCAGTTGATTTTTTTTAATACTAATTTTATGAATGTACTAAATATACTAGCTCCCTTCAGAAAACTCAGGACTAAAGTTAACTATGCTCCATGGCTAAACAGGACAACAAAGGCTTTAATAAAAGCCAGAGACAATGCCTGGAAAAACTGGAAAAAGAATAACACTATCCAAGACAGTCAGAAATATCATGAACTATGAAATAAGGCCAAAACCCAAACACAAGTAGATAAAAATAACTACTTCTTAGACATCCAAAATAAGCACTCTAGAAAATCTCAAAGGTTCTGGCAGGCCATCAATACCCTTCTAAAACTGGGCAAAACCACTACCTCATCTCCCAACAACAATTTTGATGATAGCATAGCTTCAGAATTCAACCATCACTTCACAGAATCTATCCTTGCACTATCTATCCAACTATCCAACAAGAGCACTAAAACCACCCCGACTGTAGAACAAACTAATGTACCCACCTTCACACTCTCAGCTGTACCAACCTCTTCAGTTAAAAAGTTACTCTCTAAACTAAAACCTGCCACACTCACAGCAGATGGTTTACCCACACATTTTCTAAAATTAGCTGCGGAATCACTAGCCTACCCTGTCTCAATTCTTATAAACCACTCTATACAAGAAACCTACGTACCCCATCTATGGAAAGTGTCACATATAATTCCCCTTCACAAAGGCAGAAACTCCTATGAACTATCAAACTACCGGCCAATTGCCATCTTGTCCCCCCTTTCCAAGCTTCTGGAGAAATGTATTCACACCCAGGTAATGCACTTCTTATCCTCACATAACCTCCTCTCCCCCACACAGCATGGTTTCCACCCAAACCATAGCACAACCACTGCTCTACTCTCCTTTACCAATCAGATTAACTATCTAAGAAACAACAACAGATTTGTCTCAGCTATATTCCTAGATCTGTCAGAAGTGTTTGATATGGTCTCCCATAACCTACTCTTTGACACTCTGTCAACCTTATCTTTCACCCCCTCTACTACTTCATGGTTTAGAAGCTATCTCTGTAACAGAAAACAAGCAGTTAAATGGCAAAGTACACTATCACCTCTATTACCAACTCCTACAGGCGCCCCACAAGGATCAATACCGGGTCCTCTACTATTCACCATTTTCACTAACAAACTACATACTTACACCCTGCATGCATCATTTATATAGTACGCAGAAAACTCCACCCTAATCTGCTCAGGCCCATCCATAACCACTCTTCAAAAGCTTATCCAAGAATCCTTCTGCTCCATGGAACAATGGTTTATCAATATACAACTAATTCTAAACCTCAACAAGACCAAAATACTCCTTTTTACCCCCAATAAATCCAAATCCACACACCCTACCTTCACTATCACATCCAAAAATGGGACCACTATCTCCCCCTCCTCTCACACTAAACTGCTCGGGGTTGAAATAGATAACAATATAAACTTTAATGTTCATATCTCACAAACCATCGCAAAGGTACATAAGAAACTAGGAACCCTATATAAACACAAACAGTTCCTATCGGACCAAGCT
This sequence comes from Protopterus annectens, assembly GCF_019279795.1. Lineage (NCBI taxonomy): Eukaryota > Metazoa > Chordata > Ceratodontiformes > Protopteridae > Protopterus > Protopterus annectens. The sequence continues at coordinate 1,800,805,885 of NC_056726.1, forward strand.
ATAATTTCCTTAGCCCAAACCTACCTCTTGTCTACCTTAATGTATGCATCATCAATCCTAATTCATATCAGGAAAACAGACCTAAACAAACTCAAGTCATGTTATAATAAAATTGCAAAAATTGCTAATTTTAGAAGTCATCACTGTCTTGCCCTGAAGCAACTACAGTGGTTACAACTCCCTCAACTAATTAGCTATCACTAATTAGTCCTCACCTTCAACATAATAAGGAACCGTCAGACAACCCCAGCCCCAAACCAACTTCTAAACCATTATTCTGCAAATCACCCTCTACGTTCATCCAACAAAACCATGCTCTGCATAACCAAAGCCAATAACACTGCAGGGAAAAGTCTGTTCTCCCACACCATTGCTAGGGAATGGAATAACCTCCCCCAAAGTATCTCCTCTGCACCATCCATCTCACTTTTCAAGACATCACTAAAGTCACACCTCTTACAATCATGGCTCTGTCCCTGTATCACATAAAATCTTTTCTGCTCTCCTCCACACCTCATCTCCTCACTGTTTACCGCAGCTATTCTGTACTACTCAAATACTCCCTATCAGGAACCACTATCCTACAAACTATTTCTCACGCTATGACATATCTCCCAAATAGCATTATTTTTCAGATTCCAGTCCTTCATTTTTATGCTTTGTACTACCAAGAGGGAATTCAAAGTTATGCTATCTATATATCAAGCTTGCTCAAATCAAACTAAGGTACAAAAAATCTCTTTTGTGGATTATGTGTTGTCATATAAAGACATGGAGCTCTGATTGTATATATGCCTCTGTACAGAATTTGTTTTTATCATTTGTTATATTTGTACTGTTATGTTATGAAGCTTTTCTCCCCGGGCCTCCACTGTAAATGAACCTTGTTCGAGTTGGACTTTACCAGTAAACAAATGTGAAATAAAAATAAAATAAAATAAATGTGGAATATACTACACATATAATGGACATTTCTGCATAGTAGAATGCACTCTGTACCCACACCCATACCTCTCAACCTCTGACAGCAAGACATCAGGACAAGGTCATAAATAAAATTTATTTTTTTATTTATTTTATTTATTTACATTTGTTTACTGGGAAATTCCAACTGGACACAGGTCCTTTTTCAGCGAATGCCCGGGAGAAAAGCTCCACATCATGTACATGATAAATAGAGATACAAAGTTGCAGCAATAGTAAACAACATTACAGGTTGTTGACTTTAATACAATAACAATATATTGATTATCAACAGTATATACAGTAAATGTTGCAAGTTTCTTGTTTATAATTTTAGTAACACAGTTGTCAGACACGATTGTAAAGTATGAGAAGACAACTAGCTAATTCTGACTGTAGTTAGTACTGGCGGTAGTATAGTTGGGTTAAGAGTCTAGGTGGGGGGGTAAGGGTGGGGGTGTTAGTCTGGATTAGAACAAGGACAAAGCCAGTGCAAATTTATGTGGAATTTGAGTGCAGTCTTGAGAAGGCTGCTGGAAGGTAAAGTAGTTATAGAGGGTGGAAGATTATTCCAAAGTTTAGATATAGTACATGAAAATATGGCTTCTCCTGCTGAGATTTTTGGTTTGATAACAGTGAGTTGATTTTTGTTGCTTGATCTTAAGGGCCTAGTGGAGTGATAGGGTTGGAGAAGGGTTTGAAGGGAAGGGATGTTATGGGGGTAGTTAATAAGTTTATGAACGAGGGTGAGTTGATTAAAGTGAAGGAGTTGTGGGAGTTATAGCCAGAGTGGGACAAAGGCCCAGAGATAGGCATGTGCTGTAAATATTACTCTTATAAACTGAGAAAGTTGATAGAATAACAGGTTTTGCATTAGCAGGAATTGTCTGAAGGTTATAAAGTCTGAAACACTAATGTCTATCATTATTTTGTAACATCATTCTTTAATTTGCAACTAACTTGCCATAAAACACAAGTTTATGCAGACTGTATGAAAGTTCTAGACAAACACATGGACAATCTGCCAAAAAAAGTGCAGTTGAGAGCTATGGCCACACCAGGATGTGTCTTTTCAGATAAGAAGAATACCACACAAGCAGGAGATCCCCAGCCAGTATATTACCAAGTTGCTAGACTGTTTACACAGCTTCATCAGTCAATCAACTGTAGCCACACCTCTCAACTGGCCTTTTTGGCCAAGAATGTCTATAGTTGGGTTCATAATATTGGTCTGTGCATCATACATCTTGTATTCCTCTGGTAAAGCACTGTGATGATCTGAGGATGTCTGTCACTAGGAAATGACACAATACATTCCAATGTCAGACGTCAGATATGTCAGAAATTGTCTGCTAAAACAAATCCTGTACCTCTAGTAACTACCTGTTTACTTTTAAGAGGTACGGCTGTAGCACACAAAACCCCAGACTAGAGTAGAACTCTCTCTGGGATGGATTCCCACTCTTACTATAGAAGGTCATACTGGGTATGCTCCTACACTTAGAGAATCACAGCCCATGTCAGAACCCACATTGGACTATATAACTGTTATGCATATCTGTCTTTACAAACATTCAGCTATGTATACTTTAACTGTCTCTACCCACACCACACCCATCAGACAGCTAGCTGTAGGTGGCCCATATGTGATATATCTGCATCAGTTGTGTGTGATACACAGACATATGTATGGGCAACATATAACAATATGTCAAGCATACACACACGCATAAATGTGGAGAAGAGAGTCAGACAGTGATAGAGAGAGGGAAACAGGGAGACACAGAGAGAGAGTGTGCCATGCATAAGAAAACCCTGAATGCATAGAGTGATGTCCTGCTGTGGACAGTGGCATACCGGTCGTAACAAGTCACACATGCCAGCATGAAGGTGAGCTCCATTGTGTAATAGTACTAAGGTGGGGGCCTGCCTTTATGTGTGTGTGTGTGTGTGTGTGTGTGTGTGTGTGTGTGTGTGTGTGTGTGTGTGTGTGTGTAGAGGTTCTAATCTGAGTCTGGGCAAATGTAAGTATGTGTGTGTTTGTTTGTAGGTGAATCAGTTTTAGGCCATTCCCAACCACTACACTTTCTAGTGCTCTACTTTAGCAGTCCTGCTGATGTAATTCCCCTCAGAAGTACCTTTAGACAACCCTTAGCCCTATAAGCTCTGTGGCGTATGCAATAACTATGTAATAGTATACTACAAATAATTAGATACGCAGGGGTTCTATTCTCAGTTCTGGCAAATGTGTGTGTGTGTGTGTACAAGTGTTTGTAAGTGACTATGTTTGTAGGATGAAGTATTTTGAGGACTTTCCCATCCACAACAGTTCCCAGTGCCCTACTGTAGCAGTCATGCTGGTGTCATTGCCCTCAAACGTACCTTTGGACAGACCTCAGCCCTATAAGCTCCATGGTGTGCAATACCTATGTAACAGTATAGTATATATAACTAGGTAAGCAGTTGCTCTATTCTCTATTCTGGCAAATGTGTGTACAAGTGTTTGTAAGTGTGTATGTTTGTAGAATTAAGTATTTTGAGGACTTTCTCACCCACAACACTTCCCAGTGCCCTACTTTAGCAGTCATGCTCATGTCATTGCGCTTAGAAGTATGTTTGGACAGCCCACACCCCCTATAAGCTCCATGGCATGTGTGATAACTGAGTAACAGTATAGTAAAAATAACTAGATATGCAGTGGTTCTCCTCTCAGTTCTGGAAAATGTGTGTGGTGTGTGTGTGTATAACTGTGTGCGTGAAGGTGTTTATAAGTGTGTGTGTTTGTAGGGTAATGTATTTTTATAGCACATACAAGTGGATATGTAGGGTTACTAATATGTCTATTGGCAACTGTGTGTTTCTGTACAGCCGCTGTGGCTGTCTTTACTGTATGTATGTGATGACTATACCATTTTGTGTGCCTCTTCCATGCTGAGAACTTCCGCATTGCCAACATAGTATCAGCCCATGCAGATGTCATCCACTGTATAAACACAGTTACATGGTTTCAAACACCAAGCCACTGTGGTGCATGCAATGGTCATATCACTGTGTATTGTACATAAATAGATGGGTAGGTGATCTACTCTGAGAAGTGTCAACTCCATGTGTATGTGTTTTCCAATGCATGTCCCCATGCAGCAGTGTGTATGTGTGGGCGAGATGGCTCTGCCATGTTTAGGGTCTCTGAACCCAGAAATGGCAATCGTAACAGCCCCTGCAATTGTCACCCACTTGAATAGTAGTGGCACACACTGCAACACTACATACCTCTATGCTATTTGTGTTATGTATCTAGTGCTATTGTTCTTAAGACTGTGCAGGTAGGGGCTGTTCTCAGCCCTTCAACAGCTGCCCCATGTGCAGGACTATGACTCTGTGTGCACTACCAGCACAACAGACCAGACATGCATATGAATTAACAGACACACATGCTGCTGAATGTCAGGATAGACTAACACAGGCTGACCTGTGTCAGGAGTACATACCCCAAACCTGTTATACACAGTACCAGGCATACCTTCATCAACTGCATGAAGGTTGATTGTATGGGACATAAATGGAAAGGGCAACAGGTGCTGATAGGCAAATCTGTAGAAGTTAAACTAATGGCTAAGCTTGTGGGGGGACCTAGTGCCAGTACTCAAGTAACCTCCTCTATATGTGTGAGCCTGCAGTACTACATAACACCCAGCTGACAAGTATGGCTGGTAGCTGGCTGTGTCAAGGGTATGTATGAAAGGTCACACTGTCTGCCACAATTGTCCTTCACATGCTGTTGCATGTAAACAGACCTGGAAAACATATACATATACATCTGTACCTTGGCTATGAAAAGGTCACTGTGTTTCCACTCTGCCGTAATCATTATTGCTACTGTCAGCCAGCCCACAGCCTGCAGACACACAGACATCTGGAACACAAACAGAGTAGAGTATGTAACATTACAGTCAGTCTGCAGTAATAACAGCAATAATGCATCATAGCTAAAAAGGTACATACACCTTGATGTATACCCATTACTAGTGCCAGCAGACAGCATCTTACACACCATTACATTACTACACTGTACTATATTCACCCTGTTCATCAGACCCATATGATCATGCCCCTGCATTGATGATATGGATAACAGGGATGTGGCACAGTATCATCACATGCACATGGTGTGGTGTGTGATTGTCAGAGGCCTAGGCTGGGCCATATGGTTTTTATCATGTGTGTGAGTGTGTGTGTGTGTGTGTGTGTGTGTGTGTGTGTGTGTGTGTGTGTGTGTGTGTGTGTGTCTGTAAAAGTGCTTTTCAAATGGACCATGCAGAGGAGCTGTGCCTGTCTGGTGGTAACCAGCCTGTGATAGATATGTGTGAGTGTTTGTATGCACACAATCAAGCCATGTGGATGCGCGACACAGGGCTACGTTGGACAGATGTGGACCATCTATGGCAGGATGTATGGTTCGCCATCTCTCGCCAAGGATGTGGGAAATGGTTCTACCAGGAGTCACACTGGCACCACCAGGGCCAAGGACAGATGCAGTACTACTCCCAGATAATGACTGCTGTCTGCTGGATCCGTGTCCGTGACAGGACTGGCTAGGACCATGTGCCTATGGCCTGCTCTGCAGTAGTGATGACAGCACCATCCCTTTGGTAGTGTTGGTGGTACAACCACTACAGGATTGTGAATGTGCATGGCCACATGGGCTCTCAGATGATCATGTTGCAGATCTATGTCCACCTGGCCAATGCCCTACTCCCACCACATGCTCAAGCACAGACATTGCACAGTCAGGCAGTGATAATGTCTCACCCCAACGTTTATCCACGACATCAGTAAAATGATGTACGGCATCACAAATGCCATGGAGGTCATCACGCATGGCAGGATGTGCTGCATTCATGACCCTGGGCATCTGTCTGGTGTTGCAGTCAGTATATACCTGTGCCTCCATGACAGACTATTAACATGCATCTGGTGACACCTGCTGTGATACTTGCGACAGGGGCTTGATGTTCAGCATTCCTCCATTGAGCACCTCTGTCCATCTGCCTGTGTGTGACCTCGCCTGCTTTCTGGCTATGGCTAGTTTCTACACTCACACTTGCCATAGTCACTACACTAGCCTTTTCTGTGCCACCACCCTGCAACTGTCCATTATCTGTGGCTGCTGGGGACTATGTGTAGGCATACTGACTGTGCAGGGACATTGTGGGTGAAAGTGGGATACCAACCAATGGCACCAATTCAGCCCCCGACAACCACCACCTGTGCTTCACTATGACCACCATCATCATGAGGATCTGCTAAGACACTGACATCAGGTTGTGAGGGGGAGAGAGACACCAACCCCCATGTTCCCCTGCGAGGGAAGACAACATATGTAAATTAATACCCTGCAGTATTATGTTTGCTGATACACACACCCACACTCACATACACTCTCACACATACTCGCGCGCGCACACACACACACACACACACACACACACACACACACTTGTGCACACACACACTCGTGTGCACACAAACTTGCGTGCACACACACTCGCACATGCACACACTCACACACACACTCACATGCACACACTCACGCACACTCTGGTAAAGTCTGGCACAGCTTTGCCAACTATGAGCCCATCAGGCCAGACCTTATGGTAGTTATGGCTGCCACAATCCATCTCTTTAACAGCTACTGTAAAGCCCTCAACAAAGGGTGACAAATCTTACTGTGTGATGGGCCTATTAGCAGAATGGTACATGTGACCAAGACCAAGGCTATTGGAGTGAGCTATACAGTGTCACCAAGTGCATATGCAAGTACTGTAAGAGCTGACTTACTGCTATACAGACCAGACACAATGACAAGCTTTAACAATATGTGATAACAATTAAAGAAGGAACAAGAGAATACTCTATCACTGCAATATCTGCATAATTCAGACTCGCAGGGATTCATTACAGACAACATTGCATGACAGTCTGCAATACAGACAGGGAACATGTAAAGTACTAGGTGCACAGGTTCATAAGATGATACCAGGCTATTGGCCCAGATGCCCTCATAAGCCTGGCCCAGACTTTCGCCCATGACCCTTCAAAGCCAGCACCTGTTTCCCCTGTTCAGCTGGGACACACGCAGGCTCCTAGTGGTGTCTTTTCTGTTTCCCATGTAGTCTTCCAGCTTCTTCTTTAAGAGGGCTATACAGGTAGTCTGCTAGACATGGGGAGGGAGTGTATTTTACAGACAGTGTATTGTGTAGGACACTACACTATCCCACCAGCAAGTACTATACATGTCATAGACCAGGTGAGAGCCTTGCATGCATGTTGCATGAGTGGGGTCTGTCTTACGGATATGCAGAAATGCCATCAATGCTGGTTTGGAAATGGCCTTGTATGCCAGACACAGGTCACCTATCTTCAGTTTATATGAGACTGAGTACAGGGACAGGGCTTTCAGCCTATCTGTATAGGATAGATGTTTCAGACCCTGGATTTGCTTGGTCAGGAACCTCTGTGGTCTCTGCAACTGCTGCATTTCCTTGGCAAGGTACATGCCAAAGGAGCCATTGTACTTGATAATGCATCTGATAAAGGTGGAGTACAGGGATGTTATGGCCTCCTGGTTCCTGGATGACAAACCCATATTCGTGAGGTGGACCATGTAGACAGCCTTCCTTACAATAGTGCCCACACAGTGGGACACTGTCAGATTGATACAAACCTTTGTGGACAAATTGCCTCACACCTGATCGCATGCTCAGTACATTGTTATTGCTGTCATAATTAATGTGGATGACATCTATCACAACAGGAAAAATGATACATCTTCTGGCCTTCAGTTTGAGGCAATGCTTCTGGCACCAGTCATTAATTTGGGTAAGGGCCTCTTGGAGGATGCTCACATCAGTAGGGGAATGTAAGACAGTGGCCAGCTTCAAATCATCTGTAAATCTGGTCAGCCACAGATCACTGATTTTGTCTTGTACCTCAGAAATGTATATATCAAACAGTAGAATCCCGCAGACCAATCCTTGGGGTACATCACTCTGTCAGAGTAACTAATGAAACACTCAACAAACAAACTATGTAGTCCAACTGAGCAGCAATAAAGAGACACAAGCAGAAGTATTATGAAGCGCTTTTCGTTTATGACACAACATAAACTTCATCAGACAAAGTGAAAAACACACAGATACATTTAAATAGATTGAATTAACCAATCAGATAATAAATAAAACTACTCATCAAACACGTTACCACCCACTTGACAAAATTCAAAATACACAACATTGTTTAAAAATTCTTATAAAAGCACTTAGTGTATTAATATACTAACACATTTACTAATTAAATAATTAATAAGTGTCATGCTTAAACTTTTTAATTTTAAAATACTGCTAATAATGCATCCTTCATTTAAACCTGGTAAACTGTAAGCATTCAACATAATTTGCCAGGATAATTCTAATTCATCTAACTTAAGACCATCAGGACCACCTCTGGCATCCTGATGAACCTGGTCAATAACAATAAATTTAAAACTATGATTGGAAAATTGAGCAACATGCTTAGCCAAAGCATTCTCTAGTTTGTTTTTCCTTATAGCGTATAAATGTTCGTACATAGGGTTACGAAGTTTCCTTTCAGTTTTGCCTACATAAAATGCAGGACAAAACTGGCATAACGCAAGGTAAACCACAAACTTAAAATTACAGTTATTCCAACATCTCAACTTAAACTGTAAGTCGTTAACACTGAATCTATTAGACTCCAGTATGTACGAGCAATAATTACAAGATTGGCATATGGAAGCTGTGGACTGGACCATCGAGTCACTCAAACTTCAGGGATGCCCGAACGATGAATGTTTGCTAGTAGAGGAACTTTTAAGTACTATCCTTGCTAACAACTTTTTCACGTTTGAAGGTTCACTTTTCCTTCAAAAAGTAGGTGTAGCCATGGGGTCACCCTACGGTGCCAGTGTGGTCAGCATGGTTATGGCTCATTGGGAACACTTACATGTTTTGAACAACTGCACCTTTAAAGACAACATAGTGTTTTACACCCATTTTCTCAATGACATTTTTATTTTGCTTGACGGTGACGTTGAGCTCGGAGACAGGTTAGTTGATTACTTTAATTCAACTACCACCTTTCTTAGGTTTACACATACTTTTGACTCCAGGGCTATAGCCTACCTAGATATTTTACTTTCTAAGGACAGCATTTTGGACAGATATACAGCTTCTATCCATAGGAAGAATACTTACTGTAATTCAATGCTTCATTACTCTAGTTGTCATCCACAACACCAAAAACGGGCTATTGTAAAGGGACAATTGGTTCGTATGTCTGGATTATTACAATGGATACTGACTTCAGTGATGAATGTGCTTTTATGAAGAAAATGTTTCTAGCTAGAGGTTACCCTGAAATGTTGATTAATGAAATCATTGATGAAGTCTCTTTAAAACGTCAGTCTCATTTCTATATACCACTCTTGAATAAGTTAGGTCATACCCCAGCATGTGCTACCAGTGACACATTTACAGTTCTGGACGAGACTATAATTGATCAGGAGGTGAATTTTGAACCTCCTTCTTTCATAACTACATTTAGTATGGCTATACAGGTAGTCTGCTAGACATGGGGAGGAGTGTATTTTACAGACAGTGTATTGTGTAGGGACACTCACACTATCCCACCAGCAAAAGTACTATACATCTGTCATAGACCAATTGTGGTGAGAGCCTTGCATGCATGTTGCATGAGTGGGGTCTGTCTTGTCTTTATGGATATGCAGAAATGCCATCAATGCTGGTTTGAAATGGCCTTGTATGCCAGACACAGGTCACCTATCTTCAGTTTATATGAGACTAGTATTAGGGACAGGAGCTTAGCCTATCTGTATAGGATAGATGTTACCAGACCCTGAATGCAAGTTGACTTGGTCAGGAACCTCTGTGGTCTCTGCAACTGCTGCATTTCCTTGGCAAGGTACATGCCAAAGGAGCCATTGTACTTGATAATGCATCTGATAAAGGTGGAGTACAGGGATGTTATGGCCTCCTGGTTCCTGGATGACAAAACCATATTCGTGAGGTGGACCATGTGGTAGACAGCCTTCCGCACAATAGTGCCTACACAGTGGGACACTGCATCAGATTGATACAAACCTTGTGGACAAATTGCTCTCACACCTGATACGCATGCTCAGTACATTGTTATTGCTGTCATAATTAATGTGGATGACATCTACCACAACAGGAAAATGATACATCTTCTGCGCTTCAGTTTGAGGCAGTAACTGGCACCAGTCATTAATTTGGGTAAGGGCCTCTTGGAGGATGCTCACATCAGTAGGGGAATGTAAGACAGTGGCCAGCTTCAAATCATCTGTAAATCTGGTCAGCCACAGACCACTGATTTTGTCTTGTACCTCAGAAATGTATATATCAAACATTAGAATCCCGCAGACCAATCCTTGGGGTACATCACTCTGTCAGAGTCTACTACTAGAGGTGGCTTCCACTACTTTGACCAGGTGGTTCTATTATTGAGCCAGTTAGCTACCCATCTGGTAACATACAGGTTGATGCCTAGCTGTGTAGGCATATGTATCATGGCTGCCCGGGGATTATTGTGAGAGATTTGAGCTAGGTGGAGGTAGGCAGTGTGCACTGTCTTCCCCTTATCCTTGTGTTTGTTGACCACTTCAAAGAAGTTGGCCAGGTTTAACAGGCCTGATATCCCTTTGACAATACCACACTGTGTGGGCTGAAGCATTTTGAGGTTGCTGATGTCACTGTTTATAAGGTCCTTGATATTGCCTTCCATGCCCATGCAGATCAGGCTAGTTAGGCTGATGTACATATGATTGGCTGGGTCAGTGGATTGCTCCACCTTTGTGTATAGAGAAGACAGTGGCTGTCCTCTGTGCAGATGGGATTACACTGATGCTCAGGCGTTTGTTGACTACAGTGTGTAATGGAGCTGAGAGCTCATGTCCGACTTCATGTAGGATGCAGCCAGTGATGGTATTAGGCCTATGAAGACTCCTGCGTGTTGCCTTTGAGAGGGCATTATGGGCCTGCTTCCTGATGATGATGGGAAGGGTGCAGGTGCTGTGCATATCCATGTGTACCAATAGGGGACAGTGTGGTGATGTTTACACTTAACTTGTCTGCAGCACTTTGGCTATATCTATGCCATATGTGTATGTGGTGTTACTAACCACCACTACAAAGCAGATTTGTGTGTTTCCTATGGGATTGCAGACATATGTGGGGAAGGCCTAGTGATTGGCCTTGGTGGATGTGTCCAAGTTTCACTCAGTTAGCCTTAGGGTAATTCATCTGTAACATTATTTGCTTATTCACACCAAGGTGACATTGCCTCCATTGAGGCACCTGCTCCATCTTGTCCCTGCCCTGAACTTATTTTCACCTATTATGGTATTTGTGTATTGTTGCTGTCCACCACAGAGGTTTACCCTACCTTGAGGGAGATGATTTTGTCCTGTCAGGTATTGCTGAGTCCATACAGCTATGTAGGTGCTCACATAGTATTGTGGTGTAGGCTTGGACACTACTGATGGGACAGTGGCTGTAAAGCTACATATACCAGCTTTGGGGATATTTATAGTCAGTTTTGGAACTTTTTTTGTTTGACCCTGACAAGGGTAGCTATGATTTGAGTGGATGTTTTGTCAACAGTTAACTGCACATGGGATGTCTACTGTGTGTCTTACTGTTTGGCCAGCCTGGGAGGTGTGTATGTATATGATAATGTTTAAAACTCCACCTCCTGTGTCTTTCCAGCCCTCTAGTTGGCATCTAAACATATGGTGGGATGAGTAACCTGGCAAGGTTAGTTTGCTCTCCACAGCTGCAAACCAGGTGTCAGTGAGTGCACAAATGTCAGCATCCTCCAGGACAAGGTACGCTTGCAATGAAATTGGTTTCATGCTAAGACTCCTAGTTCCTGTTAGACCAAGACATCTGAACAAAGGCACACATCAATGATGGGCAAAGGCTGAACAATAGTGACACTTTATAAATCTAGCTGTAACACACTTAGTTGCTAGCAAAGACAATTTCGCATTCACAGGAATATTCCACAGGATATGACATCTGACATTCAAATGTATGCTATTATGTTATGACATCAGTCTTTACTGGGTTAGCAGTGATTTTCTAGACAATACACAGCTGTATGAGGCATTGACTACAAATAGGAAGCAAATGTGTCCAGTCTGCAAAACTCTGGGGTTCCCCTTCCCAAGATCTAATGGATGGAAGCTCGAAACTCATAATCTCGAGACCAGAATCTTGAACTTCCATTCACTCGAAATTGTGAATGGGAGCCTTAGGTTTTAAAAAATAAAAAGTTAACTTACCTTATTGCAGAGGGCCAGGTCCCCTGTACCCTAGCAGTTTAAATGTGAATGTTCTCTGACCGCACTATAGTGGAGGAATAGAAAATCTTCCATTTTGCGCTTATGTGTATAGCGCGGAATGGGAGATTTCCCTTTCCTTCACTATAGTGTGATCTCAGAGTAGGTATATTTAAGTAGGGGGTATGTGGGGGTGCAGGGGGACAAAGCTCCCCTGTGAAAACATTTGAAAGGTGTTACATTTTTTTTTGTCTCTTTCATATGTTCGAGTTTCTCTAAATTCGAGATACTGGTTTCGAGTTCATGACTTTCAAGTTTAGAGAAATTCAATCATATGAAGGGGAACCAAACTCTGGACAGTTGAAAGGTATGAGCTCAGTATATAACATACAGTTCAACACACACTTCTGCGCCAGTTGTTTACAATGCACATACCCTATATACATCTCTTATATTTGTATGAATAGCGTACATATCATAGTAGCATTTACAGGTGACATATGAATATTTGCAACATCCCAGGTAGCTGGCCTAGCAGTGTCACAGTCAGTATTGGACAAAAGACACTCCAGTAGTGGTCATACATGAGCTGACCTTTGCTGGGGTGGCTCAGGGGCCAGATCTGTGATCTATGTCACTACAGACAGGGCCAGCAGGAATGACTGCAGGTGCCAGAAAGCAACATGTGAGTCTAGCAAGTCTTGTTGTCACCTAGTGTTTAACTTCCTATTTCACATTATTGCAGCTCCCCTTCTCATTCCATTACATGCTTAATTGATTGACATACCTATTATAGTGCTGAAGAGTTTCCTCAGAATAATGCAAATGTTTAGGTTTGTGTAGTCACAGTCTGTCTTTGTAGACAGGTTCAGCTCTGTTTTGCATAGGCAGCAGCTTGCCTTTTGTATGTGATGCTCATGAGCAGGTGATGGCCTGTGCACCAATTGGTGTCTGCCACGTGCTACTTGGATCCAGAGCAGCTGTGTTGTCTTTCCATTAGCCAATGGCATAGCAACATAGTGCTATAATTAAGTCCTTCATGTGGGCTTTGCCCCTTTTCCTTGCCTGTGAGGAGGACATTATGAAGGTGTTGGGGCTACAACTTCACAGAAGGTGGGTGAAAATGCCTCTCAGAACAGGAAATGTGGTGACAGCCCAACAAAATGGGGGACATAGTTCCAGAATTAGATACAGATTGTAAGTAAGTATTACTGTTATACGCATAGAAGATTTCTAGATTAACAGGGTTTGTCTGGACATGCATTTTCTGTGTGACTTGACAGTGATATGTCTCTGACATACCTCTCAACTGTCCAGATGTCCGCAGAATGCCCAGAGGTTTGCCTCTTATGTTTGGTCTGTTCCTCAGGCAATTTCTGTTTGTGAGAAATCAGTAGGATAATGTGAGGACTGAAGTCAGAAAATGATGACATCCATTTGTGTTTCAGACACCATATCCTTCAGAGATGTTATGTTACAGCAAACCCTGTAACACCAGCAACTATTTCAGTTTGTAACACCATTATGTGAGATATGTCCCTCTTTTTGGCCCCATGTCCACCAAGTATGTTAGGCTTTGTCCATATGTCTTACAGTAAGAGGTTCAGAGGTATGGTATACTATTATTTAGTAACTTCACCCCTGATATCATCCCAGTGACTTAGCAGACTCCTAGAAGTGGTATGTGGCAGTGGCTATAACTATGGTCCCACACCCTGGACATTCTGTGGAAATCTGAGAGTTACATATGTCTGGCCATTGTTAACAGACTGTCACTATTGTGTAGCAGTGTAGTGTGTAAATGTTTGTTGGGCTGAGTAGGGAGAGTGGCAGATTTTAGTGTCATAGATCATTTTCTATCTGACTGTGCATGCTGCTACAGTTGCTGGTGGTCTATCAGGCGTATATGTTTGTAGGGGCAGACCGAGAAATGTCCTGTAACACCTCAGGATTCCCAGTAGACTGTGACTTTGGGCAGTATATGTTGGTGTACCATGTGACTGGCAATCAAGCTATCTTTGTTCAAACAGTCGTTGTACTCTAGAGTTCAGCTGAGTACTGGTATGTTGATGTGACTGTGGTGCAAATGGTTGTGGGTGGACAATTCCTCACCAATGTCTGCTTTATCCTACTGTTACATCCCTGTAGTGCATGATATATTTACAAATGCTTGAGTAATTCCCCAGGTCTGAAGGTGCTGGGTGAAATGGTTGGCAGCTCTCAGTGTTTTTCCCTTCTGTTACATGGCTGCAGTCATACCTCCCCACTGCCCAGATTTCTATTCATTGTCCAGATGCATGGCTCATATTTTTGGTCTATTCCCAATAACAGTTGTGGGTTTCTGACAAATCACTGGGATGATGTGAGCATTTGCTTCAGTAAATGATGACAATCATTTGCGTTTCAGACCTGACATCTATCAGAAAATATATGTTAAAACAAACCATGCTACTCTAGCAGACTTCTATGCTTATAACAGCCATATTTCAAATATGTCCCTATTGTTTTCCTTTTATGTCCCCACTGTGTCAGGCTTTTTGCAGATATCTTGCAGTAAAAGGTTGAGTGTATATGTATATATGTGTGTATATATATATATATATATATATATATATATATATATATATATATATATATATATATATATATATATATATATATATATATACACACACACACACACACACACACACACACACACACACACACACACACACACACACACACACACACACACACACACACACACATACACACACACGGGTGTACTTCATTTCATTGAAACTCATTTGCCTGCGCACAATTCACTGAAAACTCATTTGACTGAAATTCATTTAGTTGAAAGTTATATATAGCCTTTTCCCCACTGCAGTGAGACCCTGGAGTTAGTATATAAAGAAAAGAGAGTGTGGGGGCATAGCCCCCCACCTATTTTAAATGTTTAAAACCACAGATATGGATACTTACAAGTCCAATGAATAACTATTTTCAGAAGACAATATGTAACCAAACTATGTAGGGGGCTATGCACCCCACTCCCCCCAATCTGGAGGGCTGTGCCCCCCACCCCCCTTACTTTATATACTAACTCCAGGATCATATTACAGTGGGGAACATGCCATATATAACTTTTAACAAAATGAGTTTCAGTCAATGAGTTTTCAGTGAAATGAGCTTTCTGTGAATTGTGCACAGGAAACTGAGTTTCAGTGAAATGAAGTAGACCCACATGCATATATATGCATATATATATATATATATATATATATATGTAGATATGTATATAAGAGTAATAAGGATGTGTATTTTTCCCTTATGTTAAATGACTATAGTGCATGATATGTTTGTAAAAGCATGTAGCTTCACACTTTTATTCACAAACTTGAGCGTTTTCGTCCAGCTATCATGGACTTCATCAGAATAAAACAACCATGGCAAAACTTGTTTAAATATTTAAAAACTTAAAAAGTACAACCCCACACATTCAAAATAACCTATCACAAAACCTCACTAATTAAAGAGTCACCTTGTTTAAGAATTTCCCACCAAGTTACATTTAACTCTTGCAGTACTGATGCATAACTAAAACATATAGCACACTTTTAGTCTTAAGAAACTCCTTAAAGAAACATGGTCACTGAGACTTGGGTATGTTACAGGATTACTTCATAAAATCCACTCTAATTCCAAATATTCTAGATAATCTGATTCAGGACCCCCCTGGGACCTTGCTATATGTTTTAGTTGTGCATCAGTACTGCAAGCATTAAATGTAAATTGGTGGTAAACTCTTAATCAATGTGACTTTTTAATTAGTGATGTTTTGTGATAGGTTATTTTGAATGTGTGGGGTTGTACTTTTTAAGTTTTGTAATATTTAAACAAGTTTTGAGATGGTTAATTTATTCTGATGAGGTCTGTGATACCTGGATGAAAGCGCTCAAGTTTGTGAATAAATGTTTGAAGCTACGAGGTTTCCTGTTCTTGTTCTTGGTTGGAATTGTCTTGTGGTTTTGTAAAAGCAGTGCAATTCCCCACAGCTCAGAGAGTGTAGATGTACGTTGCTGGGATTGTAGTATACAGGGTCCTGGGTTCAAGACTTTGTAGTGATGATTTTTTTTCATTAATGTTAAATGACCATAATGCATGATATGTTTGTAAAAGCATTGCAATTTCTCACAACTCAGATGGTGTAATTGTACATTGCTCTGATTGTAGTGCATGGCATCCTGGGTTTGAGGCTTGACAGGGCTGGTTATTTTGTTGCTGGGCAAAATAAAGGCTGATGGAGTCAGATTGATTAAAGCACTTTTAAGCAGTTGTAAGCAGGTTAATGTGATTTTGTATGAAGCTAAGCAATGCTAACAGATGGTTAAGTCCTCTTAGTTTCGCTTAGCGGCACTTATTCCTGCTTACACCTCTGCTAATTTTAAATAAAGAAAACAAAAAAGGGTGATAGGAAAGTGGTGAAATGGGGGCAAGCAGGGGGTAGGACATTAGGAAAACCAGCTAGGGATGTGTAGGATGGGTGTAGGAAAGGACAATAGCTCTATATTTCTACTGCAGCAACAGCTGTGACTGATGCGGAAAATTTGGAATTTACAGCCTTACACCCTACAGGGAAGGGTCTTGGTAACATACATTTGTAGAGTAATTTGAGTGTTGATTGATTTATGTCACTGGACATGGGGGCAAACTGTAGAGCTATGTATGGGGCATTGATTTTTTTGTGGTACAGATGCCTCTTTTTATTAAGGTGAGAGTGGGATGTTGGGGAAGGGCTGTAGGTATAGTTGGGGGGGTAGGATAGGTGGCATTCGCAGATAGACAAGACACATAAGACAGCAGACAGGGGCAGTATATGACACATGAGGGGGTTAAACACCTTGTACAGAGAGGGTGGTTGGGAATCAGAGGCCCATGCGTCCCCAAACGGATACAGAGGGACTGAGGTCCCCACCCATGGGCAGTCACCACTGTACCTTCATGGCCCCAAAGGTGGCTGTGCTGTGGCTGGACAACAGGGTCTGCCTGACCCTCCATGTGCACCAGGCAACCCTCCATCTGGCACAATGGTCCATCCAACTTGTAATGGATGACGCTGTGCACCATACCCCAGAACTTGCGGTGAGTGACAGGCTCCTCTCCATGCTTGCACCTGGGCAGGGATGTGCCCCATCCCCTGAGGTACTTCCACCTGAAGGTGGTGCAGGTCAAGCAGATGAGGAAGTTCCAGGTTGGGTCCCAGATGTGCTGGGGCCCGGTGTCACAGCTAGATGAGGTGAGACAGGCGGATCTGCTGGAATGTCTTCCCAAATGTGCGATAGTGTTGAGGTTATCCAAGATATATTGGTTAGTCATGAACAAAAAATTTAAAATTGGTTATAACAGCATGTGTGAGTGTTCCAATTAACCTAAACCAACAGATATGAAACAGTTGCATAACAAACAGAATACATGCATAAATGGAACAACAGTAAGCATTGTAACAGCATGCCAGTTACATTGATGGCAACAGGCTGCCAACAATGGTATTTGAACAAGGTATGTTAATATGCAAGCAATTAAATAATTGAATAATAGAAGAGAAGTCCCAACATTAAGTTTTGAGAAAAACATACCTGTAGTATATCAATAATGATAATTAGTGACGCAAATGAGGGGTGGGGGGAGAGAAAAAGTCCATTACCAATTGCATAGGCTTCTATTTGTCACAACAGTACTGCTCAATACTCTTCAGGTCGGCCTTCACTTTACATCTACCTATGGCCCATAGCTTCTGTAGCACATACATACCTGTCAAACTGCCAACCTGTAATGATATGGGGCAGACTGGGACAACTAAGGCTACATTACTAGGGGGCATGTACATGTCAGGGTTACATATCTGACAAAAAAGGGGTACCCTGCTGGGATCTGTCTTCCCAAATGTGTGATAGTGTTGAGGTTATCCAAGATATATTGGTTAGTCATGAACAAAAAATTAAAAATTAGTTATAACAGCATGTGTGGGTGTTTCAATTAACCCAAACCAACAGATATGAAACAGTTGCATAACAAACAGAACACATGCATAAATGGAAAAACAGTAAGCATTGTAACAGCATGCCAGTTACATTGATGGCAACAGGCTGCTAACAATGGTAGTTGAACAAGGTATGTTAATATGCAAACAATTAAATATATGAACAATAATAGAACAGAAGTCCCAACATTACGTTTTGAGAAAAACATACCCGTAGTTTATGAATAATGATAATTAGTGACACAAATGAGGGGTGGGGGGGGAGAAAAAGTCCATTACCAATTGCATAGGCTTCTATTTGTCACAACAGTACTGCTCAGTACTCTACAGGTCAGCCTTCACTTTACATCTACCTATGGCCCATAGCTTCTGTAGCACACACATACCTGTCAAACTGCCAACCTGTAATGGTATGGGGCAGACTGGGACAACTATGGCTACACTACTAGGGGGGGCGTGTACATGTCAGGGTTACATATCTGACAAAAAAAGGGTACCCTGCACTGATGTTGTGTGTGTCTGCTACTGGTATACTTCACCTGGATTCCTATCTGTGTCCAAGGTGATTGGCATCAGTGACCACTAGCCATGGCAGCATGACAATTGAGAGACATGTATCGAGGAGAGTGCATGGTATATGTACCTATCCTGCTGTCATTTGCAGGTATGGGGTTGGACAGTGGGACAGTTGTACATGGTGTATTGGTATACCCTTCCTACTGCTTGAGCATATATACACATACACACACCATGTCTAGGTGTGCTAAAATGAACAACAAGACTATTTCTCATCACACTGAGCTAATGGGGAACTGCTGTCTTTTGTTTGACTGATTTCTATTACTCTGTGGGTTAGACAGCCTGACCTTGTAATCCTGAGATTCATGCATGATATATAGTGTACTATGTATTAATCCTTTGACATAATAAAATCTGGAGAGCAAAGGTTAACACAATGCAATGCTGTAGGGACACACTATAATACATTACATATTACTATTTAGGGTTCGGATCTTAGTGCATAACATATTTCATATTTAATTTATATCTTGTTTTATATCCCCACAGTCTACTATTTTGCATAATAGCTGGTTCTCAGAACAACCTCAGTAAAGTCATGCTTTCAAAGCCATATTTGCTGTGAAGAACCTGTACACATTCTATTTCATCATCATCATCATCATCCCCTTTTTCCCATTTACATGGGGTTGGGGTATCGTATTAACTGTTGCCAACTCTCTCGATTCAGTGCCACTCTCCTGCCTTCTTCAACACTCATGCCTGACTGTCGCAGATCTTCTTTCACACAATCCATCCACCTCTTTGCTGGATGCCCTCGCTTCCTCTTACCTTCTTCCTGTCTGTCCCAAATCTCCCTCACCAGATTGTCTTCTGCTTTTCTACACATGTGCCCATACCATCGTAATCTGTTTTCTTTGATCATTTCTGCAATTGGAGCTAATTTGGCTTCTGCTCTTATGTCTTCATTTGTTTGCCTGTCCTGCAGTGTGCATCCTACCACCTTTCTCAGGCACTTCATTTCCATCACCTCTAGCTTCTTCAACTGTTCTGCCTTTACTGCCCAGGTTTCTATACTATACAGTAGTACTGGTTGCACCACTGTCTTGTACACCTTATTTTTCAGCTTCTTTGGCATTCTTATGTCATATACTACACCTGCTACTCTATGCCAGTTGGCTGCAGCCCCTCTGATTCTAGCTTTGACCTCTTCATTCAGACTACCCTACTCCTCAACCACCCTTCCCAGATACTTGAAGTTGTTTACCTGTTCCACTATCTTCCCATCTATCTCTGTTCTCAGCTTCTTCTGATTTCCCCAATCTGCTGCCATTACCACTGTCTTATCTGTGCTTAGTTTCAACCCATGTGCCTTCAGATTTGCATTACATTCTCCTATCCTTTGCTGAAGTTCTAGATCAGAGTCTGCCTGTACTGCCACATTGTCTGCATACAGCAGCTTTGTTGCTCTGACCCCTCCAACCTGTTTGCTGATTTAGTCCATTACTAGTATAAACAGCAGTGGGCTTAGAGCTGAACCCTGGTGTACACCCACTCCCACTGGGAACCCCTCAGTGAGGCCAAACACTGCTCGTACTTGAGTCACTGGGTCCTTGTACATAGCCTGTACTAATTCTACCAATGTTTCTGGGACTTCAAACCACAGCAGTACTGTCCAGATCAGCTTTCTTGGGACCTTGTCATATGCTTTCTCCAAGTCTAGGAAAGCCCAGTTTGACTCTCTCCTCTTCTCAAGTATCTGTCTCAATGCAAACATCGGGTCAATTGTGCTGCATCCTGATCTGAATCCGAACTGTTCATCTCCCATCTTATATTCTACTATTCTGCATATCCGTTTATCAATCACCCTCTCCAGAACTTTCATGCAATGTGGAAGGAGTTTGATGCCTCTGTACTGTCCACAGTTGTGGATGTCCCCTTTGTTCTTGTACACTGGTACGAGTATGCTTATTCTCCAGTCATCTGGAATATGCCTTTCTCTCCACACTGCAATTAGTACCCTCAGGAGCCATTTCTCCCCTAGCTCACCCAGCATCTTTATCATATCTGCTGTGACCTCATCTGAGCCTGCTGCTTTCCCTGACTTCATTTTCCTTAGTGCTGCTCTTACTTCTTCTAAGCTGGGCTCCTCTTCTACTCTCATTGTAGGCCGTTTTTGGGGCAGTACCACTTCTGTGGGGTTTTCTTCATTCAGAAGCTGCTGGAAATGCTCCTTCCATCTGCTTTTGATGTCCTGTGGGCTGGTAAGCAGGTTGTTGCTGGAATCCCTTATGAAGGGTGTCTGACTATCTCCTTTGTCTTTCTGTCTTTGCCTTGCAACCTAGTATAGTTTCTTTGCACCCTTTACTGAGTCACTGATGCCCTATTCTTTGCTATTGCAACTTCTTTCTTAGTTTCTTTGTTAGCCAACCAGTAGTCTTTCCTAGCTTGGTCAGTCTTTTCAATCTCCCACTTCTTCCTGCACTCCTTCTTTCTTTTGATTACTTCCTGCACTTCTGCATTCCACCACAGCTTTCCTTGTGTACCTTATTTCCATACCTGGCTCGGCCACATATCTTTTCTGTAGTCCTAACACATGCTGTTTTTAGGCGCTGCCACTCTTCTTCAACTCCACCTATTTCCTCCTCTTCTTGGGGTGCTAGAGCCCTGAGTAATTCCTTGAACTGCTGTACTTTCTCTCCAGTCAACTTCCAGGTCTTCAGCCTGGTCTCTGTTGACCTTAGAGCCTTCTCTGACCACTGCTTGCAGCTGATTGTGGCAACTACTGGTTTATGCTGAGAACCGACTGTTTCACTGGGGATGACTTTGCAATCATGGATTCTACCCCAGTGCCTTTTCCTTACTAGGAGGAAGTCTACCTGAGTTGCATGTTGGCTACTCTTGTATGTGATTTTGTGACTGTCTCTCTTTCTGAACCATGTGTTGGCTACTATCAAGCCATTTGCCAGACAGAAGTCTAGAATGGCTTCTCCTTCTTTATTCCTATTGCTCCACCCATGTGGACCCAGGCAGTCCTCATATCCTGTTCTGTCTGTCCCAATATGTGCATTTAAGTCACCCATTATCAACACCAATTCATGTTGTCCTGCTTTATCTAGTAGGTCCTGCAACTGCTGTCTGAATGCACTCTTTTCCTCATTATCACAGCCCTGCTGTGGGGCATAGGCTGAGATTATGAATACTGTCCTATCATTACACTGGAGTCTGATTGCCCATGAGTCTGTAATTAATTCTGATGATATCCCTCACTGACTTCTGAAGCCTCTGTCTCACCACAATTCCTACACCATTTCTAGCCTGTCCACCACCTGAGTAGTAGAGTCTGGATCCCAAGCCAAGTGGCTTTATTGCACTGCCCTTCCATCTCATCTCTTGGATACATAGGATGTCCAGCCTTCTCCGTATCATCATGTCATCCACTTCTAAGCTGTGTCCTGTCAGTGAACCTACATTAAGCATAAGAGAGAGACCAGATGGCTTAGTGGTTAAGGTCTTCACCTCCAATGCTCAAGGTACAAGGTTCGATCCTGACCTCTGACTAATGCCTGTTTGGAGTTTGCATGTTCTCTCTGTATCTCCATGGGGTTTCTCCCATGTTCGAAAAACATGCTGAATGTTTACATCTCAAACTCACCAATGAATGGAGCTGTGGGCAGCAGCACAGACTCTACATGGTGCCCAATGGGGGGAAGAGTTGTAAAAAGACCAACCGCTTTGTGCATCTATTGTGGTGCACAGTATCCTCAAGATAGGAGAACACGGATCACAAACTGCACGCCGTGGCAGGGCTAGCCACTCAACGGTGTAAAATATGGCTCTAGGTGATTCGGTCATGTTGACTGTTGCCAAAAAATGGGCATGGGTAGTTACCGGTGATAAGTGGGTTGAGGACCCGGCCTACTCTCTGACACACACCAGGGACCCATGCTAATGGTGGGAGGGGTATATGTGCCCCTATTGGCCAGTGTGTGCCTGCCATAAAAAGCCCAGCAGCCCTGGGTTAATAGGCTACTGGCTGGCCGGTGTCTAGTTGCCCAGCCTGGGTTACCTGGGATAGCTCTGTTGAGTGAAAGCTGGACATAAAACCAACCAACCTGCCAAACATGAACTAAGAATTGCTACGCTTAATGCATGTTCTATTTGTACAACGACATAGCAGAGTAAACACAGCAGTTGGTGGTTTAGGTCTTTATTGTACTTATATGACACAATGCTTTACTTCTGCATATCCTGTAGATCAATATTAGTCTGGCAAACTTTTTTCATTTAATCATTAGACACAGAACACACTACACCTACTGGCAGTACACGATTTACTCCTTATTTATTTCAGTATATACTGCAAAGTAGATCTGTACTCACCAGCCTGTCAGTGCAGCCTTGTCAGTCTGTCAGCAGGGGCCTGAGGATTGCTAGCCCTCTCTGCTGCAGCTGTAGGGAGAGAAAATCATTATGCATACCTGTCTATCACATACTCAGGCTAGGATTTAGTGCAGTTATGTATGAAATACTTACTAACTACTGGAGCATTCAGTGCCCGGGCATCTTGGATCCACTGGACCAAGAGCTCTCCCTTCCTCCACTTTAGGTTAGCATAGCAATACTGTACCTGCTCACCAGTTCAGGGGATTCCTGTGGCACTGATGACATCACTTGCCAAATGGTCTTAGGCCTCCGTTTTGTACTGAGAGCCCTGGTACTGGCACTGCAGCAGTCTGTTATCATGGTTTTCTACAAGGAGCGCAGCCATGACCATGGCCTTCTGAATGCCCCAGAGCTGTGCCCGAAAGCACGCTCACTCACCAATGCCAGACATGGTTCCTGCAGAGATCAGACTACAATAGGTTATGGCTGTATTCCCATCTGTGTGGTTTAAATAAGGCTATATTCCTGCCCTTTGCTGTCTTTGGACCATTTTGAAAATACTAAGCTCGGCTAAGCAGTGCACAAATCCACTAAGATGAGTTGAACTTAAAGGGATAAATGCTTAACACTGCTTAACAGTGTGCAAATCTGCTTAGCTGACCTAACTGCTGCTTAGAATTTATGTCTAAGCAATGCTTAAACTAGCTAAGCATAGCTGAGCACTGCTTAGCATTGATCAGTTTTCATTTAAAAAAATATCAGGATTGTAGATTAATTCATCATTGCTGGCATATTATTAAGTGTATATGATTTTGTTTTACATGACATCCCCCTGTGTGCTTTCATTACATTACCTTGGGGTGTGACTACACTGTATGGGACACTTGTATATACATAGGTGATTTTGCATGTTATATGGACTCACACTTCCATTCTGGGTAGCTACACTACCCCGGGTGACAAATATCACCTACTATATAATGTAACATAAAAAATTAATTTTAACAATGCTTTCCAATGTAAAAATAATGTGCCTGTCTTGGTACTCAAACCATGAACACCTGCATGTAAAGCTGGGACATTAACCACTATGCTATCTCATTCTTAATATTTTCACTATACATTTTTATTTAGCTCCTATGACATGTTTAAGCAATGCTGAGCAGAGGGCTGTAATGTGCAAACCCATTCAGCTACACTTAAACTTAACTTAGAATGAAAAATTATTAATAAAAGTATTTTAGGTATATTTGTTAAAGCATATTTGGTAATGCACTACCTGTCATTCTATCAACTGTCTGTCTGTTTGGGCAATATCAGGATTGAAGTCACTAAATAATGGCATACATTTGAGTTTCAGGCTTCTAATCCTTCCCTACATGTTGTTACATTAATAGAAACCCTATTCCTCTATCAACTTTCTAAGTTTGTAAGGGCAATATTTATGATCTGTCCCTATTTGTCCCCCCATCATTTTAGGCTTTGGCCAGTTTTTTTGCTCTGAGAGGTTGAGGCATGTTAATGGCACTTTTGCATTGCAGGGGGTGTGTGACAGTACCTGTCACACATCCACTGCATTGCTTCCTATCTAAATAGCTGCTTTCAGTGTCCATGGACACTGAAAACACTTAGGAAGTGCCATACAGCACTTTCAGAGTGCAGGGGGCATATTGAATGTGCAGGCACTACTTAAACATGCCCCCTGCACTCAGTAGTGTTCATGTCCACTTAGACATAGCAGTAGCACACCTTCATGAATATGCAAGGTGCCCTGCCATTAAAGGATATGAGGAAACCAGCACCATTCACTCCATGCAGGATTAGCACTATTCTTGCACAGAGTTTATTGAATCCTGGTGAGTAACTATTATGTTTGTATTATTTTGTAAACAACTTACAAAATCTCTGCAACCACTCAACTTGCACACATACTGTCAGCAGCATTTTATTCATCTGGTTAAGAGCTTTCATATGAGGTTAAGGGATTTGTTCTGTCTGTGTCACTTGGTTGTTGAGATATTTAGAAAAATGTGAAAATGATCCCCGGGATTCATGAAGCTTGGTGCAAGAACAGCAGTAGCGCCATATGCATATTAATGAAGGCGCGCTGCTGCCACATCCACGTGCATAGGAAACGTTCGTGAGTGCATGGGGCATGTCCAAGCGCCGTGCGGAGGCATGGACATGTCTGCTGTTTACGTGCAACCTAAAATGCTGAATAGTACAGCCTGCCTCTAATAGTAATCACACCTGTCAGTGTCCGTGGATACTGAAATGTATGCAAAGCATGCAAGACAGTTTTGTGAACACAAAAATAAGATGCAAACACAAATGCACGTAGCTGAATATTGAGTCCCCATCCCTCGAACAAATGCCCATATTCTATTGTACTGTCGATAGTTATACCAACTGGAAGTGAAATGCATCGTGTTAGCATGCCGCCAATAGCTAAGTCTAGCCCAATGGTCAGAGTTACCACCTGTCCCACATTGTGAGGGACAGTCCCCCTCTGGCAGGTGTGTCCATACCAAAACCATTATAAATGTAAAATATCCTGCGATCTTAGGACATAATTATGTCCCACATCTTATGTAATAGTCACATACAATAGTTATTTCCAGATGTAAAATACCTACATGTTACAAGAAACAGAATAAGCAAGTAAACGAAACAGAAGAAGCAGCTAAACTGCTACAACAATAAGCTTACATTTAGGCATAAAACAAAAGTACTGTCTATTGTACTGACCCGTGGGTATGTGTTGCCCTGAAAAATCTGGTGTGTCCTGAATATATCCCATCCTGGCCATATGAAAAGGTGGCAACCCTACAAATGGTCAGAGCATTCGCACAATAACTAGCCAGCCTCTTAATCCCCCCTAAGACCAGTGACCTTTGGAGGAAAGGTGGTGAATTACACGGAATTAATAATGACAATAATTAAGAGTAATAGACCTCTTTTACTTCAGAAAATAAGTATTAATACATATGCTCTGATTCTGTCAACGTTTCAAGTTAATAGTACTAATATTTTAAAAGTGTCCGTGATTGTCCCTGATTTGTCCTTGTTACTGTTGAAATTAGTCCCTGAGTGGCTGAGAGGTCCGTACACATATGTGCACCAAACACCTGTCATATTTGTTGCCAGTACTGTTAAATACCTGTAGTGAAGTCATATATCCTAGCTACCATCCATGCGGAATGTACCACGGATGGTGTAGTGGTCAAACCCGTGACTAAGGTGTGTCTGATTCTGGGTCCAAGCCATGCAAGGGCCGCTAATTTTATGTGATGCCCAAAATAATGTCCATTGGATATAGGGAGGGAAAGCCAGCGGGGATGCATGCCGGACATTCAACAGTATGGGAAATGTAAATAGATATGTAGGTGTATATGTATGTGTATGTGCAGACAGGTATATGTATATATATATATGAATATATATATATATATATATATATATATATGTATATATATATATGAATATATATATGCAGTCGTAATGAATGTGAAGAGAAACACCAGTGGAACCCCCCCACCCCGTTTTATGTAGTACTGACATATCAAGCTGGTCAGAGGTGGGCAAACCCCTGTGTCTGTAAACACAGGTAGAATGGTAACATTGGGACTAACTCTGTCCACGTGCTAATTCTGACATTCAGATGGGTACAGGTCTGTTCCAGTCTCCAGTCAGAGAAGCCTAAACCAGATGACCACATGAACACCCTGACAATCAAACACATGTATGTGCCAGTGCTATAAGCTTTGGAGTTCTGAATATCCTCGGAGTGAGTAAACATGCACCATGGGTCCAGAGCAGTAGGGAATAGGGAATGGCGCATGTGTAGTACTGTGGTTTTTCCAAGCAGGAGAATGGATGCCTGCTGTGTAAGTGAAGTGTTGAGGTGTGTGTTTGGGTAACTATGAACCATGGATATACATATAAATGAAGCAGAACATCAAACGTGTAGTGGATAGAGCATCCGCCTAATGTAAAGGCATTCCCGGTTCAAGTTTTGACTATAGCACATATCATTTTCCGTGTGAAATGAATGTCGCTGTGCTGTAAAGCCAACATTTAAACATGCAAAGGTGAACGTGTGTTTCGCATGGGGCCATTAACCGGATTCCTTCAATCAAAGTGGTACTATCATAATGAATAAGGCACAGGTAAGCACAAATAAGCAGCAGTAAACATATGTAACTCACAGTAAGCATAGGCGAGTGAGCCTGTGCGGGTGTAAGCAGCTCCCAGCATAAGAAATGTATGTTTTTATGTACAGATGTAATTTATATACAGATATATATATATATATATATATATATATATACATACAGACACACAGACACACACACACACACACACACACACACACACACACACACACACACACACACACACACACACACACACACACATATATATATATATATACACACACACACACACACACACACACATATATATATATATATATCTAGATATATATATATATATATATATATATATATATATATATATATATATATATATATATCTGCACTTATTTAAGATTTGAGTCAGTAAATATTGTGTGTCTTTGATTCAGTGAATATTGTGTCTCTGTCTCTCTGCAGTTATTTGAGCTCACTGAACGTTGTTAGACTGCTTTGAAATTCCTTTGTTAGTGTTAGTTAGCTTGGGGGTTTCTGCTAGCATTAAAATCTGTGCTGGTTACATTTCTAGTAATCATTTTAAATTGAGTTGCTGGCTACTGCACTTTGTCTGCATATATCAACTGGACACAAGTTGATTTAAGTATATTTTTCTGCACAGATTTGAGTCAGTAAATATTGTGTGTCTTTGATTCAGTAAATATTGTATCTCTGTCTCTCTGCAGTTAGTTCCTCACCCCCCCTCCCTGTTTCTTGTTGTGGTGTTAATCTTGGTGGCTTTGGAATTGCCCACCCCTGCTGTAAATCTCTTTTTGCACACTCCTGCTGGACCCATCTCATTTGCTCACTCAACTGAGTACAGTGAGATCATATTTTGATTTTGGATACTCCTACCAGTCCCATCTCCTCTACAGTGTACAGAGAGAGCACTTGGGAAGGGCATTCCCCTATAGTATCTTAATCCACTCTGTTTCCTCCGTCTCAAAAAAAAAAAAAATTGCACTTCATCTGCCTTACTGTGTTTGTGTTTCTTCCTACTTTATTACCTTATTTTGCTTTTGCCTCTTCTTAAAAGTACTCAATTGAATTTATTCTGCTGCCTTTATTACTGCTTGTTAGTAGTCTGATTAAATTGTAACTGCTATTCTAAGGCCCTTGGCTTAAGCACTTGGGCTTCAAACCAGTTGTTTTACATTAAGAAGGTTTGTGGTCTGCACTGTTGTGGCAGGACAGGTAGCGTACATCCTTCTAAGTTGGGAACTGCTGACTGAAGGCTCAATGTCTGCTATTCTAAAAGTGTATTAGTTCTGGGTTAAGGACTTGGGCTTCAGGCCAGTTATTTTACATTAAAAAAGTTTGTGGTCTGCACTCTTTTGGGAGGAGAGGCTAGATTCTGCCCTTTTGAGCTGGGAATTTCTGGCTAAAGGCTTATTGCGCATGCTTACTTGAACTGTTTCTTTCTGAAATCAGTACACCTTGTTTGCTGTAGCATAGACTAGATTCAGGCCAGCTAGATCTAGCTTTGTTTGTATAACTTGTGCACTGATCCAGGCCATCTTTTTTGGAGGATGTTTCTCTGTACCCAAGTGGCAGGACTGTGCAGTTAGAACTTGTCTGATTGAAGACTGCTGGAACAGGGCTCAGTTTTAAGCTTTTTAACTGGTTTATTGGGTAAAGTGTTGTTTTGATTGTATATGCTCTATTTTCTGGATATATATATATATATATATATATATATATATATATATATATATATATATATATATATACTTGTTTCTCGCATTTCTGAACTAGTATAGTCCAGTTTTCATGTTATTGCTGAATCCAGGGCTGTGTTACAAGTTTCTGTGTTGCCATACCTTACTTGGATAGAAGGAAGTTTCTCTGTTCACCTGTGAGAGAGGGGAGCTTTGAGCAGGCTATCTGTCCCTGGAGGAGTGGTTTCAGCCCAGAAGTTAGTAGTTTATTGGCGTTTTTGGGCTAATTTTGATTGTATCTGCTACATTTATCGAAAAAAATATATACTTGTTTCCCTATCTTTCTGAACTAGTATAGTCCAGTTTTCAGGTTATTGCTGAATCCAGGGCTGTGTTACAAGTTACTGTGTTGCCATTCACATACTTGGATAGAAGGAAATTTCTCTGTTGACCTGTGAGAGAGGTGAGCTTTGAGCAGCCTATCTGTCCCTGGAGGAGTGGTTTCAGCCCAGAAGTTAATAGTTTATTAGCCATTTTGGGCTAATTTTTATCTCTTTCACTTCCCTGCTATAAAAACCTCATTTGCACAGTTTTTATGCTTGTATTCTGCTCAGCAAGTGCCTTCAAGGTGCTCTGCAGTGTCTACAGCAGCAGAGAGACAAAAGAGTGACTTTGGAGTGATTAAGTGTCACTTTTCTGCTTTTCTTGCTGTCTTTACTAATTCCACCTAAAACACCAGGTTTTTTTAGCGAATCTGTGATGTGAAAAGTTTGTTATTGTATACAACTCCGCACAGCTCCTTGTGGTGTCCTGTAGAGTGATACAGGCAACAGAGAGACCCAAGAGAGACTTTTCCAGATTTAAATATTTTTTTCTCTGTTTTTTTTGCTCCGACTGCCTTTTCCCGCCTAAAAAGTGAATTTCTAACTGATCTGTGCTTTAAAAAGTTTAAATTGCATTTGCCTTCTACTTTTTACAGTTTTTGCATTTGTTTTATATCAATTTAAATCGTTTTTGTATTGTATAACTGTTGTAGGCTACACACTAAAGTGCACTAGCCTGTTTATAGCATTTACAGTGTTTTCTGTGTGTTTTTCTGCAGTTTCCAGAAAAAAAAAAAAAAAATTCTCTTTTCCCGCCTTTGCTGAAATAGATTAGTCCAGATTTCAGGTTTTGCTGAATTCCGGACTGTGGTATTGTTTCCTGTGTTGCCCATATCCTTACTTGGATAGGAGGAAGCTTCGCTGTTCACCAGTGAGAGTGGGGAGCTTTGAGCAGCCTATCTGTCCCTGGAGGAGTGGTCTCAGCCCTGAAACTAGTAGCTTATTGGCCGTTTTGGGTCAATTCCTATCTCTTTCAGTTTCCCTGCTTTAAAACCCGCACTTGCGTGGTTTTGCATGATTTTGCGCATAGCGCAGCATTGGACAGAGCCACTTAAATGGGTTTAAACTATTCCTGGCTCCACAAAGTCTGCTGTTCACTTTTTCCCTTAGAACTGTTCTAAATCTCAAAGTAAGCACTCTATTTTCATTCTAAAGCCCTGCAGTTGCTTGTATAAGGAATCTTATAAGTAAGCACTAATACACTAAAGAACTACACCCTCTTATACTCCCTTTAAGTACTTGGCTCCCTATTGCTCCTTTTTGATCAGTCAAAAAGTAGTTCCTTATACAATTCTGGCATGTCCAAAGGTCACTTTTGGGTTTACTCTCCAGTCCAGCTGCTGAATCTGGGAATCTTGAGGCAATGTTACAACTGCCTTATGTACACAGACCACACTCTCCTCCTCCCAACAAGCTCAAATATATGTGAGAGATGCAACTATATAGCCAAACTGGAGGATGAGCTCTCTCAACCCAGTACTGGTGCAGTCGGTCAGGAGGAGAAGGTAACCACACACACCACAAATCCAGTCTCACATAGTCCTATCGCAACAGCAAACCAAACACATAAACACACAAAACATACTTAGAGGCTCTAAATAAAAATCTGCTCAAGCAGCAGAGACCTCCAAAGCAGACATCCAAGCAACCGCTACCCCACAACAATACCCACGTATCACATAGTTCACAAAGTCAGTGTGTCACACAGTCACAGCCCTTAAGGCTAAACAACACAGCTAATACACTTGTAATAGGTGACTGTTGTCAGACACACTTGACATCCCACTCTCCAGGCTGAACAAGGAGAAGGTCACTGTAAGCTGCCTGTTGGGTGCCAGGATCCGCCACATAACACAAGCACTCAGGTCACTCCAAAGCAAGTACAAATATGACTCTGTCATTGTCCATGCTGATGTGAATGACCTGAGACGTTCCTCCCTGGACTACATGAAAAGAGACATAGAGGAGCTCTCTGATCATGTAGCCCAGGCCAGTATGACCCTGACCTTGAGTAGCATCTTACCCTCACCAAGAATGATGCCACAGTATAAAGACAAAATGATCAATTTTAACAATTTGCTAAAGTATTGGTGTCATTCAAAGGGGATCCAGTCTCTGTCAGCCTGGGATGACATGCTCGACAAGCCACGTTGCTTCGCTAGGGATGGCTTGCACCTGTCACCCCTGGGCTTTCGAATACTGGCTAAGGCTCTTGCCACCACCATAGTGCCTTTTTTAGGCAAGGCTCAAAAGACAAACCCACCTCGATAGACAACACAAGGAAAAAGAAACTAAGGGTAATGCTGCTAAACGCCAGAAGTCTAAACCTAAAGATGCACGCAGTCGAGGCTCTCCTCGGTATGGAGAATATCGATATCTGTGCACTAACAGAAACCTGGTTCAAGGCTCCCAAAAGCACCCCAACACTACCAGGTTATACCTCATACCATGCTTTTTGGCCCCAAAACTCGGACCAAACCACAAAAGGAGGGGGAGTATCCATATTCATCAAAGATACCCACACCTCCAGGTTAGTGGCACTGCACGAAGCATCGGAGACTATCCATGTGCAACTAACAGTGGGAAAAACTGCCTTTCAGTTTGTAGCCTGCTACAGACCACCCTGCCAAACTCAGGAACCCCGCTCGGCTTTCCTGAGAACACTGGAGAATATGAAGGTCTCTCCAAACACCATTATATTGGGTGACTTTAACTACCCAGACATAGACTGGGAGCACTAATCAAGCCCCAACACCCTCGCCCAACAGTTCCTAGAATTTATAAACTCAAATGCTATGGAACAACTGGTCACCACTCCCACAAGAGGGGAAAACATATTGGACCTGATCATCACCAACATGGGGACTCTATGTTCCATACCAGAGGAATACCCCTCATTAGTAAGATCTGACCATAAATTAATCTCACTGGATATCCATATCCCATCCCCACCCCCAGCCAAGGAAACCATGTTGAAGAACCTCTCAAAAGCAAACTTCACACTTCTCGAAACCAAGGTGGAATCCTTCAAAGCCCCTGGGCCAGTGTAAAATACGGCCCAAACCACAGAATCCTTTACAAATGCATTCTATGGACACCTACAGGAATGCATGGATCATGCTATCCCAAATAAAACCAAGATTCACTCCTCCAAAGGCAGGAGACCTGTCTGGTGGACCCCAGCCATAAATAAGCTATACAACAGAAGGAGGAAGCTACTACATGATAGAGCAAAATCCCAAAAAAA